>NC_056749.1:265599866-265679115 GCF_019279795.1 Protopterus annectens
ACTGCTGCAGTCATTACACTTGGGTTATCCTGCCATCAGGCAGTCCCCGCAGTCGGCCAGAGTTCCAAAGTCTTGGTCCGGCATCGGTTGCTGTCGCCTCCTCCCTGACGTCAGTGCGACAGGGGTATATAAGATGCAGCCGACGCCATTTTCTTCAGTTTTTCTTGCCCCAGATGTCAAGTGCTCCCAAATAGGTAGGCAATAGAAATTGCTAGTAAAAAATACAGAAGAAAAGCAAAACAACCATTTTTAGTTACCAGCAAAAACTCCCCATAGGTAATAAAGGGTAGATGCCCTAGGTAAATACCAGAAAGTAAGAGGGGAAGGAGGGAGGGTAACCTGGACTGCAGCAGTGTTTACACTCGAACATCTACATTTATGGTAGGTACAAAACTGTACTATGTTCATCGTGTTACACTGCTGCAGTCATTACACTTGGGTGGAATCCCAAAGCTGAGGTAGGGAGGCTGGATCTATAAGGCATTAGGGGTGGCTATAAGGCCCTGCAGTACAGCAGTGGCGAAGCCAGCTCTGGATTTGGAGTATAAAGGCAAATGGTAATGTTTGGTGAAGGTATGCACAGAAAGTACAGTTTTGTACCTACCATAAATGTAGATGCTCGAGTGTATATACTGCTACAGTCATCACACTTGGGGTTATCCTGTCGTCAGACGGTCCCGTAGTCGGCCGAATCCCAAAGCCTTGGTCCAGCGTCAGTTGTTGTCGCTTCTTCCATGACGTCAGTGCGACAGGAGTATAAAAGAGGCAGCCAATGCCATTTTCTTCAGTTTTTCTTGCCCCAGATGTCAGGTGCCCCCAACTAGGAAGGCAATACAAAAGCTATGCAAAAATACCTTAATAGATAAACAATGGTACTAGCTGTTAGCAAATACACCATATAGACATGCATCCAATTGATTGATGAACATGGAGCTATAACTAACACCCTGGTGGTATGTAGAGGGGATGGTGGGAGGGTAACCTGGACTGCAGCAGTATATACACTCGAACATCTACATTTATGGTAGGTACAAAACTGTACTATGTTCATCGTGTTATACTGCTGCAGTCATCACACTTGTGTTGAATCCCAAAGCTATGGATGGGTGGCTGGTACTAAACTGGGTTAGGCGAAGCTAGGATGCCCTGCAGTACTGCAGTGGCAAAACCAGCTCTGGTTTTTGAGTATAAAGGAAGGTGGTAGTGCTTGGTAAAGGTGTGCACTGAACTCCAAGTAGCTGCCTCCAGAATGTCCTTGGTTGGAACCCCCCTGAGAAAGGCTGCTGAGGTTGCTGTTGCCCTGGAAGAATGGGACCTAATATTAATAGGCACTGCTTTCCCATGGTGTGAGTAGCAAAAGCGGATACAATGTGCTATCCATTTGGAGATGGACTGTTTTGAAATAGCCTTTCCTTGTTAACCTGCAGCATAGAATACAAAGAGTTGGTCAGTTTTTCTGAAGGTCTTTGTCTTATCTAAATAGTAACGTAGCTGTCTGTGAATGTCCAAAGAGTGAAGGAGTCTCTCTCCTTTATTCTGGGGGTTTGGATAAAAGGTGGGTAAATGGATGGTCTGATTCAAAGCCACACTGGATACTACTTTTGGCATAAAGGTAGGGTTAGTTCGTAAAGAGACCCTGTCCTGATAGAAAATGATGAAAGGTTCCACTGCCATAAGTGCCTGTAGTTCTGAGACCCTGCGTGCTGAGGTAATAGCCAGCAACAAAGCTGTTTTCCAAGACAAGTATTGTAGTACTGCTGAGAATGCTGGTTCGAAAGGAGGCAGTGTTAATTTTTCTAAAATGAAGTTCAGGTCCCAAGCTGGCGCTGGGGGTTTTCTGGGGGGTCTTATATTCTTAGCCCCTCTGAGAAACTGCCGTAGTAAAGGGTGTGAGAAAATAGGAGGATCCATATTATACTGAGCTGAAATGGCTGAAGCCTGGATCTAAATGGATGAGAATGAAAGGCCTTGGTGTAGCATCTCAGTTAAGTATTGCAGTATTTGAGGAATGTTAGGTATCAAAGGATTTTGGCCTTTAGCCTGGTTCCATGCACAAAATCTTTTCCATTTGTCTGAGTAAGTTTTTCTGGTGCTGGGCCTTCTGGCCTCCAAAATGACATTCTGGACGTCCTTTGAGAGAAGTGTTGATTGATAGTTCAAGGTATTCTCCATGCAGCTAAATTAAGAGTTCTGAGCTGGCTGTGAAGTATCAAAGAGTTTTTCTGACTCAGCAGTAGTGGGAATTGAGGCAAGATCCATGGAGGGCTGTGAGTCAAGTTCCTTAGTAATGGATACCAGTGCTGGCGTGGCCAGTCCGGAGCAATGAGGATCATTTGTGGTCTCTCTGAAATGACTTTCAATAATACCTTGGTCAATAGAGGCAGTGGTGGGAAGGCATAGGCTGTCAGTGCTGTCCAACTGAATGACAGTGCGTCCACTTTCCAGGCTTGGGAGTAATAAGTCCTTGTGCAAAATTTCTGTAGTTGGCAATTGTTGGGGGAAGGCAAATAGATCTATGTCCGGACATCCCCACCTTTGAGTTATCATTGAAAATACTTGTGGGTGTAGTCTCCACTCGTGAGGATCTGCCATATTTCTGCTTAATTCGTCTGCCAATATGTTTTCCTTTCCTGGCAGGAATTGTGCTTGCAGTTGTACTTGGTAAGTCAATGCTGTGTTCCACAAGGTCATTGCCTGTCTGCATAAAGGGTAGGAGTGTGTTCCTCCCTGTTTGTTTATGTACCACATCACTGTGGTGTTGTCTGTCCTTATTAGTAGTTGTTCTGGATGCAGGAGGTCCTTGAAGGTTGTCAGAGCATTTTGCACAGCTAGCATCTCCTTTTGGTTGATGTGGAGATGCATTTGTTTTGCAGACCATTTGCCCTGTATGCACTGTCCTGCCTTGTGTGCTCCCTAGGCGTAGTCTGAAGAATCTGTTGTCATAGTTTGGTTTGCTGGAGGTAAGACGAAAGGGAAACCCTTGTTTATTTGACATGCTTGAGCCCACCATAGGAACTCTTTTTGAAGGCATGGAATGAGAGGTATACTTGATTCGAGGCTCTGTCTGTGTTGAGACCATACACTTTTCAGGTACCATTGTAATTTCCTCATATGCAGCTTTGCATATGGGAGTAGTTGAATGCAGGATGCCATGAACCCCAATGCCTGCAGGATTTTCCTTGCAGTGAGCTGGGTAAAAGTTGCCATCTTTTTGAAGTATTGAGTCAATTGTTGTTGTTTGTCTGGCATGAGAAAAGCCATCTGGGCCGTTGTATTTAAGTTGGCACCCAGGAATATTATTTGTTGCGAGGGTATTAGCTTTGACTTCTTTTTGTTTACTGTGTACCCTAGGCAACTGAGCAGCTTTATTACAAATGCCAGATGCTGTAACAGAATGTCCTTGCTGTCCGCTTGGATCAGGCAGTCGTCCAGATATGGGTAAATTTTTATTCCTCGTTGTCTGCAATATGCAATTACTGATGCCAGGCATTTCGTAAATACTCTGGGAGCAGTAGATAAGCCAAAGGGCAATGCAGAGAATTGATAATGCGTATAAATAGTAGTTAACAGCACAATGAATTTGTGATCCATTTGAAGGCGAAAAGCCGAGGTACCAGATCGCAATAAACGTTGGCTTGGCACTGGCTTCTTGTGTTGTTCGTTGGTGAATTTTTGACTTGCAATAGTGTTTGTGGTTTGTGAACTTGACTTCGTTTATTTTGGCCAGTATTTGCTTTGCCAGCTATTATGCTGCCGAGTGGAGCTACCAATTTAGCGGGTGCTTCCTGCTTTGCAGAAATAGTAAGTGAAAGAGAGAGAAAATTCTGCAGCCCCAGTTTTGATGTTTGGAACACGGGCACTAACAAGCAGATCGATGATCGTTTTTGTTCATTAGAGAGGCTAATGAACAAAGAAATAGCCCTGTTCCTAGACACTTGCCTTTTGGAAAAATATGTAGACTTAAATCTAACTCCAAGAGGTCTACGTATTGAAAAACTGCCTGCCGCTGAGTTCACGGATGAAGAACAGGATCTGCTTAATGAATGGAAGACGGCATCTCTAGAATGCACTAACAAGTGGCTTCGCATACTAATCAAGCGAAACCAGAGAGCGCATGAAAAGCTTAAAAAAGAAATTCTGCATTTACAGGATGAGGTGGTGGGGGAGTCCTGTTTTAAAATGCAGTTTGCAAAAATCACGGACAAAATCAATAAACTGGAAACGGAGATTTTGTCACGCAAGAGAAATAAACTGTTACGTGATATAAAGGATTATGAGAACGGAATCCTCTTTTCATGGCAACGCGACACTTCACGGAGCAGATCCAAGGTTCGTAAAAGCCCGCGAAATCAACGGACACAACGTAGCGTTTCGGAGTCTTCAGGGGAACGGGAAAAGAATCTTACTAGAAATGTGACTTTTTCAACTTCTATTAATGGACAAAGTGAATTTGATAATGTTAATGGCTCGTCCTCTAATATTAGTGCTGCTGATTCTTCCTTTCAGACCAATAAATCTGGTTGAGGTAGAAATGGAAGAAAGGGCAGAAATCGATTCAAGGAATGAGCCAGTAAGTAGTTTAAATGCTAACTGTTCACATGGTGATAGTTTGTGTGTGGTTAACTTATCTGGTTTGGTTATTAACCAAGCTATGAATTCAGTATTACTGAAGGGGAGTAAATTTGTACCTACGTTTTTTTCCTCTTTGAGTGATATTTATTTTGATCTTAAAAAATTTATTCGGAAATTATATTTGAAAGTTTTCTTTTACAATGATAATGATAATAGCACTGAAGAAAATGACGGGATGTGTGATACCAATAGTTCTGATACTATCATTGAAAGTGTTGAGAATGAATTATTAAATTTATCAATCTATGACTATGAAAATGCATCTTTTGATTTAACTTGTGAAGATTTCTTTGATAATGTTGTTGATGGTGACATGTTTGTTACAGGCTATGGTAAACTCACTGTTCCACCTTTAGTATCTGAAAGTACCTTCACACCCAATATTAAAGTGCCAGCAATTTCCACTTTTTTTAGAGTTGTATTTAAGGAGATTACAGTACTTATGGAAAGTCTAAATAATAGGACTAAATATTATAATTTAAACAAAGAAGAATGGATGGCATTAAAATATTTGAAAAAAATCAAAACAGATTTTATTTTTAAAAGTGCAGATAAAGGTGGCAACTGGGTCATATTGAATAAAAATGACTACTGTGAAATGATTTTTGACTTGTTAAAAAATCAGGATGAATATATGTGCTTAAGGAATGATCCAATTGTTGAATATAATAGTGAATTGCTAAATCTTTTGGAAAGAGGGGAGCGTCTTGGTTTTCTTAATCAAAATGATGTGGGAAAATTATATGTTAAAAAACCTTTGACACCGACCTTCTATGCATTACCCAAAGTGCACAAAAGCTTAGAAAAGCCACCAGGGAGACCTATAGTTTCAGGCAAAGATTCTTTTTTGAGTAGAGTTAACATTTTTTTGGACATTCATCTTAAAAGTTATTTGTCTAGAATTTCAGCTCACATCTCTAACACTCAAGATCTAATAGATAAAATCAGTGGGATTAAATGGGAAAATAGTTATTATTGGGTAACTATAGATGTGAAGGCACTATATACTAACATCAAGAGAAGGTGGGGACTTGAAGCTGTTCAAATAATGTTGGGTGATGGCCCTAGAACTTCTTTCCTGATATTACTGTTAGAATTTTGCCTTTCCCATAACTACTTTTGTTTCAATAAGGACTTCTTTCTTCAGATCAAAGGTACGGCAATGGGGGCTGCTTTTGCACCCTCATATGCCATACTATATATGGACTATTTTGAAAAATTATACATTTATTCTACTTCCTTTTATCAAAATAATGTAATATTTTACAAACGGTTCATTGATGATCTCATATTAATATGTAGTGGTGAGATGTCTGAATTTCTTGAATTTTTTGATGTATTGAACAATAATGGTCATGGTCTAAAATTTTCTTATGAAATGGATAGAGTTAAGATCAATTTTCTTGATATAACTCTTTTCCATAATGATGACTACATAGGATATAGACCCTATAGGAAAGAAACCTCAGTGAATATGTTTCTACATGCAGAAAGTATGCATCCGGAACATCTGATTTGGTCTCTTCCTTTTGGTGAATTTCAAAGGATTTTTAATCATACAAGTAATAGGGATGAGAGATACTTAGAATTAAATAAGGTCGAATCTAGACTACTTGAGAGAGGCTATAGAAATGACCATCTGTTAAGTTGTAAAAATAAAATTCTTGGAATTACAGACCACTCTGGACATGAAGATAGAGTCCATTCTAGACAGGAGAGACGAAGTTCATTTGTTAAGAAAACCAAAAGTAATATTACACCTAGGGTTAGAAACACAGATAACTTAAAGACCAGTGAGTCCAAATTATTTTTTGTCACGAGATATTCTCCCATATCCACAGAAGTTAGTAACATCATAAGGAAATATTGGTATCTTATTTGTGAAGATGAAAATATTGGGGATATTTTTCCGAAACAGATAATTTTTTCATATAAAAGGGGAAAAAATTTAAAGGAGTTATTAAATTATAACTTTATTGAGAAATTTAATGTGGGTATTAATCAGAATATTGTAGGTACTTTCTCCTGTGGACAGTGTAGTGTATGTAGCAGGGTCCAAAATATAACTAATATTAATGGCATACCTTTTATAGCTAGACATTTTTTCAATTGCAAATCTACAGGAGTGGTATACCTGTTGGGATGCTCATGTTCCAATTCATGGTACATAGGTCAAACCAAAAGAATGGTTCGTGTTCGAGTTTTGGAACACTTAAAAGATATTAGGAATAAAAATGACTATAGTCCAGTGGCTAAACACTTTTTGGAAAAACATAAAGGTGATGCTAGTAGTTTAATTTTTTGTATATTGGGCCAACCTTTTGGTTATGAAAATGGGGGATCAATTGTCCAAAAACTACTTGAATTGGAGACCAGGATGATTCTCAAATTTAAGACACTGAAACCACATGGACTTAATTTAGAACTAAGTATATAATATTAGTTCATATAAAATACTTATAATAATATAAAATACATATACTTGTTTTGGTATAATATGAACTATATAGTAAATCACACATGAGCTGTCATGGGGTATAGGAGTTGTTATTGTTGGAATTAATTTAATAAGTTAAGTATTAAATATCATTTTATGACATTACATATCAAAAAATATTTATTAAAATACAAAACTCTATATATATTTGTTTTTCTTAGAAGTCATTATAATATAAATTACATAGTTGCTTATACATATATTGACAGGGTATAGGAGTTGTCATTGTTATATTTATTTCTCAGTTTATATTAATTCTGTTCCTTATTACTTGAAAGTTTTTTGAATTTATTCTCTCTCATATTTCTATAATGATATTTAAATAAAGACTGATTATATATGAAATTTAGTAATGTAATAATAATTGTGAAATTGAGATTGTTAATATTTTGTTTTTAATGTTTAGATATCTGTAAAACATTAAATAATGGTAGAGCACTTTAAATTATTTAGTAAAATGTTGATTGATTAATTGGTGCTGATTAACTAAAAAAAGTTTGTATAAATAGTAGTTAACAGCACAATGAATTTGTGATCCATTTGAAGGCGAAAAGCCGAGGTACCAGATCGCAATAAACGTTGGCTTAGCACTGGCTTCTTGTGTTGTTCGTTGGTGAATTTTTGACTTGCAATAGTGTTTGTGGTTTGTGATCTTCTACAATCTTGTCTGATATTGACATGCAGGTATGCCTCTTTGAGGTCCAACATTACCAGCCAAGACTCCTTGCCCAGCATGGGAAGAAGCTGCTGAAGTGTGAGCATTTTGAATTTGGGTACCTCCAGGTATGTGTTTAGAATTGAGAGGTCTAAGATGGGCCTCCAGGCTTTGTCCTTTCTTGGGACTAGAAATAGTCTTGAGTAAAATCCTTGACCTTGCTCTTTTGCAGGTACCTTTTGAATTGCTTTCATATCCATGAGAGCCGAAATTTGCGCTTGTGCCTCTGCCCATTGGTCTGGAGGCAGATTTGGCATGCCTCTCATCCTTGTTAAAGTGTGGAAATGAAATCTGTAGCCTCGGGTAATAATATCCAGAACCCATTTGTCCTTTGCTATGATGTGCCAGTTTTGTGGAAATAAAGCCAGTTTTCCTCCCAAAGGTGCTGCCAGGGCAATTTTGCTTGGAGGTGAAGAGGGAAGTCATTGTGTTTGTTTCCTGAAGGGTTGAGATCTTTCGTCTCCCCCTCTTTGAGATGTTGTTTGCCATTATCTAGGCCTGAAAGAACCTTGTGGCTGGCCTCTGCCCCTTGGACGTCTGTACCTACCCTCTTTGGGGTCTGTCTGATGCAGGAAAGGACCAGTTTTTTGATGGCGAGTTTCTGCTGAAACGAGGAAGTTGTACCTGTAAGAAATCTTTAACTGTTTTCATAGATTTTGCCTTTTCTTCCATTTTCTTTAAAACTTTATCTGCTTTGACACCAAATAACACATCTTTCTGCAATGAAGCATCCAATAACTTTGCTTTGACATGTTCTGGTAAGGCTTGTTCTTTAAGCCAAGCATGCCTACGTACTACAGACCTTGTGACAGCTGCTCTACATGAGGCTTCCAATGAATCAAAACCACAATGTAAGGTATGCTTTCCCACCTGTTCTGCTGCATGCAGCAAATCCTGCATCTCTTTGAATCAGGTTGATCTGTCTGAGGGATCATTTTCTGTTTTAACTGTGTAATCAAGTACTGTTGGTATTTTAACATGTGGAATTGGCAGTTTATTTATTTATTTATTTTATTTTACATTTGTTAACCGGGCTAGTCTGGCTGGATACATGTCCATTTTCAGCAGAGGCCCGAGGAGAAAAGCTCCACTATCAGACTAAGACAATACATGAGGAATACTTTACTAAATATATCAATTTTTAAAACAAAAACAAAAATGTACAGAGACAAAATACAGTTTGCCTGGACTAATTTAAGTAGGCAACAAATAGAGTTCACATTATGTGGCTGAGGAGTTAAGCTCAGGCACAAAAATATAAAGTTGAGTTAAGGATATCTGTAGTCAAGCTAAGTAATTTAATCATCGGTCAGTAGGCTAGAAGACAGATTAGGTAGTTAGCAGAGGAAAGAAACTGATGGTAACAAGTATTAAAAAGCAAGTTAGAGGGAAAACAGGAATATAGGAAGAAAAGCTATGGAAAAAGGGTAGAAAAGATAGATAGAAATTGTGGATAGAATATGGTTACGAGGGTAAAAGTATTTTAACATAGATAAATGTTATGAAAGTCAAGTTGAAAAGGAGAGTGAGGAAGCAGGATAGAGATGACATGCTATGGTAGTAGGATAAAGATGGTCTAGGTATGGCTGGAAAGAAAATAGAGAGAGGATGGCTATACGGTGAAGTAGGCAATAAGATAGGAGAAAAGAGTGAAGGTCAAGTGAAGGGGGCTGAGGATGTTAGTCTAGGTAAGAAAGGAGTGGAAAGAAGTGCAAGTAGCAGACTGTATATAGTAATGAACAGTACTATGCTCAGTCAGGATTGGAGCAGGGGCATAGCCAGTGAATTAGTAGGTGGTTTTTTATCTGTTTTTGAAAAGGTGACAAGATGTTAGGGAGGTCAGTTCAATGGGAAGTTTATTCCAGTAAGAACCGATAGTGTTTGCAAATAGGGAATCACCTGATTTGTTATGAGATTTCAAGGTAGTAACTAGTAGCTTGTTGGCTGATCTGAGTGTCTTGAGATTTTTATAAGGTGTGATGAGTTTATTTAGTATGGGTATATTGGAGGGTAATGAAGAATTTTGAAAGTGATGATTAGTTGTTGTAGGAGTATAAGGTTGGAGTTCAAGCCAGTTGAGTTTCTTTAAGTTAAGACAGTGGTGAGTTTGGAAAGGTGAGCCAGTGGCAAATCTGGCTATACTGTGGTAGGCAGTATTCAGTTTCTGAAGATTGCTTTTAGATAAGTTGACAAAGGAGGGGAGGCTAGTTAGTGTAGAGATAAGGTGAGTTTGGGCCAGGGCTACTCGGGAGGTTGAAGTGAGATAGGGCTTTAGCCTGTATAGGGCACCAATCTTTTTATTGACAGTTTTGATAGTTAAATCAATGTGACAGTCAAAATTTAACTGGTTATCTATGGTGACGCCTAGGAGTTTAGTGCAGTTGTCAGGTTTGATGATAGTGCCATTACAGGATGTTATAGAAAAAGAGATAGGTGGATTTAGAGGTAGGGGTAAAGAGTAGTAGTTTGGTTTTTTTTTGGATTAAGGAGGAGACAGATGTGTTGAAACCAATTTTCTGCTGCAGTGAAGACTGCTTGGGTAGTGTAGTGAGTTCTGCTGGGGTAGAGGCAGAGCAGATGAGAGTGGAATCATCTGCATATTGTATGCATGTGGATATTGGTAGGAATTGGGCAAATTATTGATGAAAATGGAGAAAAGTAGGGGCCTAGGATAGATCCTTGTGGGACACCAATAGTAACAGGAGTTGAGTGGATAGATGGCTGTCCCACAGGACAGCTTGTTTTCTATTAGTCAAATCGAGTTGAACCACTGTAATGCTTGAGAATCCAGTGATAGAGATTTTAAGGTATCAAGGAGAAGTTGATGGTTGACCATATCAAATGCTTTTGAGAGGTCCAGAAATAGTGCAGATGAGAATAGGTTTCTATTTCGATTTTTATTTATGGTGTCAGAGAAGGAGAGAAGGGCAGTAGTAGTGCTGTGGTAGGGTCTAAAACCATGTTGAGAGTCTACAAGCAGGTTGTTATTTAAGAGATAGTTTAGTAGTTGATGGTGAATACAGCGTTCCATTATTTTGGATAGAGGCGATAGAAGGGCAATAGGTCTAAAATTGGATAGTTCATTAGAGTTTCCACCTTTATGGAGTGGAATAATCTGAGATTTTCCAGCAGGATGGAATTTTGGATTCTGTTATGGTTCTGTTTATTAAGATGGATACTGGGTAGGCTATTTCTTTTGCAGCTAATTGAAGGTATTCAGCTGGAAGTTTGTCAGCTGAGGGGTGCAGGGTTTTAGTTTAGAAAGTAGTTTCTGTATATAGGTAGTTGAGACGGTTTCAAGTTTTAGTGTATAGGTATTATTAGGGATAGGGGTAGTTTGGAGGAGGGGGTGGAGTCATGGTGCTTGCAAGTGAGTTTACAGTTTGAGAGAAGAAATTGTTAAAGGTATTGGCTATGATGTTAGGTTGTTTTGTGCTAAGCTAGCTGGGGTAGGTGTTTTGGTGTTGCCTGGGTGGAGTAGTTTATTAATTCCTGACCAGAATTTTTGGGTTTTGGTTTTGGTTTTGTTGGTATTGAAAGTTGTAGTTTTTTTGTCTAGGATCACAAGTTGCTTTGTTTTGTTTCTTAGATGTTTGAAGGTTTGATGGTCAGTAGGGCTTTTAGTGGATCTCCATTTTGACCATGATTTATTTCTCGCTCTCATAGTTTGTTTAGTTATAACAGAGAGCCAAGGAGCTGCTTTGGATCTGATTCTGACTAACCGGATGGGGCATGTTGGTTTAGAATTTGTAAGAAGGTGTTGTTGAAATGCGTTACTGCTTCATCTATTGGGAGGTATTTTAGAGTTGACCAGTTATATTCTTTGAGTTCAGTTTGAAAGGATGTTAGATTGAATGCTGTTTTGTTGTATTTAGTTCGATAAGTAGTTTGTTTAGGAATGTTGCATTTTGTTTGGTGATAAAGGTAAGGAGGTGGTCACTAATATTGTCAGGAGTATACCTGTTTTATAGGAGAGGGGATTGTTGTTGGTCAGTATCCAGTCTAGGATCGTTTGTTTGTGGGTGGATTTATGTATTCTCGTAGGGGAGTTAATGGTTTGATGAAAGTTAAAGAGGTTAATGTGTGTGGTGGGTTTGGGAGATATGCAGGAGTTCCAGTCGATATTAAAATCACCTAGGATTATGGTTTCCTGGGGGAAGGTGCTAGAAATCCAGCTTAGGATATTTTCCAGGGTGTGGATGTTCTTGCCTGGGGGGATGTAGGAACATATTATGTTTATAGCTTTGGTTTTGTTAATTTGGAGTTTAGTGGAAAGAATTTCAGCATTTCCTGGTGTGGGGGGGAAGGAGTTAATTAAAGCCACCTGAAGTTGGGATTTGAACAGGAGGGCCACTCCTCCACCTTTTTTATTAGGACGGTCTTGTCTTAAGGTACTATAGCTTAAGGCCCTCATGGCCAAAGTGGCAGATGTATACACTTTCTTTCCCTATCTTTCTAATGCCCTGGAATCTCTTTCAGAAGGAAGTGGATTCTTAGCAGTAGAGGCCTTAACCCCTTTGGGACCCTGGGAAATGGTTTCTGGGTCTGCAGTAGGACTTTTATATAGAAACTTATGAGTATCAGGAACTCGGTAGTATCTATCTGGTTTAGCAGGTGCTGGAGGTAAGGAGTCTGGGTTTAGACTAGATTCGGAGTAAACATTATCCAAAATGTCTAAAACTGGAGGAATTGCTAGGGGTCTATGCTGTGGAAGAAGAAGAAACTCACGGAGTCTTTTCTTAGAGTCAGAGTAATCTTGGCCTTCCCAGTGGAAGTGTTCTCTCAAGGTGTGTAAAGTTTTCCCAAAAGAGTAGTCTTCAGGGGGGGAGACAGAGGGAATGGACTCTTCAGCATCTGAGTCTTCATAAGGATGGAAGGAGTAATCCTGGTCCTCAGAGTTGCCTGAGGAAATGGATGCTTGGTCAGAGGAAGGATAATCTTCCTCCAGTCGAGGCCTTTTGTCAGGTGGGGGTTGGGATCCCTCGAATCCTCTAAATCTGTGTCAGGAGGTGACAGACTCAGGTGAGTCTATGTGCCCTCTTACACTTTCTCTTCCTAGGGGCTCCCCTGCCAATTCAGGAGAGGCCTCGGAAGAGGATGAGATCCCCACAGGGGATTCTTGAGGAGCTGGCTCTCTGCGGTCTGGGATGAGGGAGTGAGTAGACATAACCTGAGGCACCGAAGAGGGAGGGGCGGACGGAGCCGACTGTGGAGTTGAACCAGGTTCCAACACACTCCGCATGACCTGCACCCCTGTCAGGCAGAGCCAGAGGTCCCCGCTCCGAAGAGCTGAGAACCCCTCTCGGCACCGACAGTGATGGCTCCGAGGCCGATGTCGGAGCCGAACTCACCAGCGCCGAGGCACTGAGAGGGTGAGCGGGGTCGGACAAGGGTCCGATGTCACTCACCCCCTCGGAGCCGACGAGGGAAGTCAGGCGCCGAGATTCTTCAAAGGAAGAAACGGAGGACGGAACCAAGACAATTGTATCGGCTCCGACGCTACCACAGTCTCGGTTCTGAACCGCTCCGAGCTCAAAGGAGTCGGAGGAGGAGGACATTTTGAGGGACAGGGTCAAGCATCGACTGATGAGTCGGGCTCTGAAGCATTTGGGCCAGTGCCTTGGACTTAAGAAGTCGACTCACTACCCTCTGAAGGTCATGATCCGAAAGCCTCGATGACCTAGAGGAGTGAGATCTATGGCTCCGTTCAGACAGCAAGGGAGACGCTGGAGCCGAATGAACGGAGCCAAGGGACGGTGACCTAGACCTCTTTCTAGATGTCGGCTCCAATGGTCTGATCGGAGCCGACACAGGAATCTCCAATGCCTCGGCTCCAGCCGGTGCCGAGGGAACCACAGAAGCTGCAGTCTGAGACTCATCGGCTCCAGCCGGAGCCGATGTAGCAGTAGGTTTCGAAGCCTTAGGCCTCGACTCAGAAGCTGGAGTCGAGGACCTAGAAGCCTTAGAGGGTTTGCCCGAAGTAGCAGTAAGGGAACCATCAGGCTTAAGCAAACCTCTTACAATGAGTTTGTTTTTTCTTTCCTGCAGGACTCTAGGGCTGAAGCCATGGCATACAGCACAAGAGTCCTGCAGGTGTAAAGGTCCCAGGCAGTACACACAAGAAGTGTGACCGTCTGTCAGAGACATTTTCTGACAGCACGAGTCACACTTCTTGAAGCCTGAACCGAATCCTTGGACATATCAAGGAACAAGTGTAACCACACACAAACACAAACACACCGATTACACTATACCCAAAATAACAATAAGTTAAATTAAATTACTCTAGTTTAATGAGAGTCCCTACAGGAAAACACACACACTCCGAGGGAATGGGAGGGCCCGAAGGCCTAAGGGAAGAACTATAAGTTCTTCTGGTAAAAAAAGGATGAAGAACAAGGAGGAATGGGATAAAACCTTAAAAATAAGGGGAAACTGATTAGAAAACTAATTTTAAAGGGTTTTGTGAACTTTTTAAAACTATTTCCTACACTAACCTGAAGCCGGTGAAGCAACACGTCTCGACAGCTGTAGCGGCAAACGAGATCTGAGGTAATACCGCCTAGCATTGTGGGATATAAGGGGCCTCGAGCCGGTGGAACCAACTCTCGAGCTTTTAGAGTGGCGAGTGGGGCCGAGGTCGGCTCGAACCCATCCAGCAAGAATGAAGGCGAGATTGACAACTTAACATGTACAGTTTGTACCTACCATAAATGTAGATGTTGGTGTAAACACTGCTGCAGTCATTACACTTAGTTATCCTGCCATCAGGCAGTCCCGTCGGCCAGAGTTCCAAAGTCTTGGTCCGGCATCGGTTGCTGTCGCCTCCTCCCTGACGCCAGTCGACAGGGTATATAAGATGCAGCCAGCCATTTTCTTCAGTTTTCTTGCCCCAGATGTCAGGTGCCCCCAAATAGGTAGGCAATAGAAATTGCTAGTAAAAATACAGAAGAAAAGCAAAACAACCATTTTAGTTACCAGCAAATACTCCCCATAGGTAATAAAGGGTAGATGCCTAGGTAAATACCAGAAAGTAAGAGGGGAAGGAGGGAGTAACCTGGACTGCAACAGTGTTTACACTCGAACATCTACATTTATGGTAGGTACAAACTGTACTATGTTCGTGTTACACTGCTGCAGTCATGCACTTGGGTGGAATCCCAAAGCTGAGGTAGGGAGGCTGGATCTATAAGGCATTAGGGGTGGCTATAAGGCCCTGCAGTACAGCAGTGGCGAAGCCAGCTCTGGATTTGGACTATAAAGGCAAATGGTAATGTTTGGTGAAGGTATGCACAGAAAGTACAGTTTTGTACCTACCATAAATGTAGATGTTTGAGTGTATATACTGCTGCAGTCATCACACTTGGGGTTATCCTGTCGTCAGACGGTCCCGCAGTCGGCCGAATCCCAAAGCCTTGGTCCGGCGTCGGTTATCATCGCTTCTTCCATGACGTCAGTGCGACAGGAGTATAAAAGAGGCAGCCGATGCCATTTTCTTCAGTTTTTCTTGCCCCAGATGTCAGGTGCCCCCAACTAGGAAGGCAATACAAAAGCTATGCAAAAATACCTTAATAGATAAACAATGGTACTAGCTGTTAGCAAATACACCATATAGACATGCATCCAATTGATTGATGAACATGGAGCTATAACTAACAACCTGGTATGTAGAGGGGATGGTGGGAGGGTAACCTGGACTGCAGCAGTATATACACTTGAACATCTACATTTATGGTAGGTACAAAAATGTACTATGTTCATCGTGTTATACTGCTGCAGTCATCACACTTGGGTTGAATCCCAAAGCTATGGATGGGTGGTTGGTACTAAACTGGGTTAGGCGAAGCTAGGATGCCCTGCAGTACTGCAGTGGCAAAACCAGCTCTGGTTTTTGAGTATAAAGGAAGGTGGTAGTGCTTGGTAAAGGTGTGCACTGAACTCCAAGTAGCTGCCTCCAGAATGTCCTTGGTTGGAACCCCCCTGAGAAAGGCTGCTGAGGTTGCTGTAGCCCTGGAAGAATGGGACCTAATATTAAGAGGCACTGCTTTCCCATGGTGTGAGTAGCAAAAGCGGATACAATGTGCTATCCATTTGGAGATGGTCTGTTTTGAAATAGCCTTTCCTTGTGAACCTGCAGCATAGGCTACAAAGAGTTGGTCAGTTTTTCTGAAGGTCTTTGTCTTATCTAAATAGTAACGTAGCTGTCTGTGAATGTCCAAAGAGTGAAGGAGTCTCTCTCCTTTATTCTGGGGGTTTGGATAAAAGGTGGGTAAATGAATAGTCTGATTCAAAGCCACACTGGATACTACTTTTGGCATAAAGGTAGGGTTAGTTCGTAAAGAGACCCTGTCCTGATGGAAAATGATAAAAGGTTCCACTGCCATAAGTGCCTGTAGTTCTGAGACCCTGCGTGCTGAGGTAATAGCCAGGAACAAAGCTGTTTTCCAAGACAAGTACTGTAGTACTGCTGAGAATGCTGGTTTGAAAGGAGGCAGTGTTAACTTTTCTAAAACGAAGTTCAGGTCCCAAGCTGGCGCTGGGGGTTTTCTGGGGGGTCTTATATTCTTAGCCCCTCTGAGAAACTGCCGTAGTAAAGGGTGTGAGAAAATAGGAGGATCCATATTATACTGAGCTGAAATGGCTGAAGCATGGATCTTAATGGATGAGAATGAAAGGCCTTGGTGTAGCATCTCAGTTAAGTATTGCAGTATTTGAGGAATGTTAGGTATCAAAGGATTTTGGCCTTTGGCCTAGTTCCGTGCACAAAATCTTTTCCATTTGTCTGAGTAAGTTTTTCTGGTGCTGGGCCTTCTGGCCTCCAAAATGACATTCTGGACGTCCTTTGAGAGAAGTGTTGATTGATAATTCAAGGTATTCTCCATGCAGCTAAATTTAAAGTTCTGAGCTGGCTGTGAAGTATCAGAGAGTTTTTCTGACAAAGCAGTAGTGGGAATTGAGGCAAGATCCATGGAGGGCTGTGAGTCAAGTTCCATAGTAATGGATACCAGTGCTGGCGTGGCCAGTCCAGAGCAATGAGGATCATTTGTGGTCTCTCTGATATGACTTTCAATAATACCTTGGTCAATAGAGGCAGTGGTGGGAAGGCATAGGCTGTCAATGCTGTCCAACTGAATGATAGTGCGTCCACTTTCCAGGCTTGGGAGTGATAAGTCCTTGTGCAAAATTTCTGTAGTTGGCAATTGTTGGGGGGAGGCAAATAGATCGATGTCCGGACATCCCCACCTTTGAGTTATCATTGAAAATACTTGTGGGTGTAGTCTCCACTCGTGAGGATCTGCCATATTTCTGCTTAATTCGTCTGCCAATATGTTTTCCTTTCCTGGCAGGAATTGTGCTTGCAGTTGTACTTGGTAAGTCAATGCTGTGTTCCACAAGGTCATTGCCTGTCTGCATAAAGTGTAGGAGTGTTTTCCTCCCTGTTTGTTTATGTACCACATCACTGTGGTGTTGTCTGTCCTTATTAGTAGTTGTTCTGGATGCAGGAGGTCCTTGAAGGCTGTCAGAGCATTTTGCACAGCTAGCATCTCCTTTTGGTTGATGTGGAGATGCATTTGTTTTGCAGACCATTTGCCCTGTATGCACTGTCCTGCCATGTGTGCTCCCCAAGCGTAGTCTGAAGAATCTGTTGTCATAGTTTGGTTTGCTGGAGGTAAGACGAAAGGGAAACCCTTGTTTATTTGACATGCTTGAGCCCACCATAGGAACTCTTTTTGAAGGCATGGAATGAGAGGTATACTTGATTCGAGGCTCTGTCTGTGTTGAGACCATACACTTTTCAGGTACCATTGTAATTTCCTCATATGCAGCTTTGCATATGGGAGTAGTTGAATGCAGGATGCCATGAACCCCAATGCCTGCAGGATTTTCCTTGCAGTGAGCTGGGTAAAAGTTGCCATCTTTTTGAAGCATTGAGTCAATTGTTGTTGTTTGTCTGGCGTGAGAAAAGCCATCTGGGCCGTTGTATTTAAGCTGGCACCCAGGAATATTATTTGTTGTGAGGGTATTAGCTTTGACTTCTTTTTGTTTACTGTGTACCCTAGGCAACTGAGCAGCTTTATTACAAATGCCAGATGCTGTAATAGAATGTCCTTGCTGTCCGCTTGGTTCAGGCAGTCGTCCAGATATGGGTAAATTTTTATTCCTCGTTGTCTGCAATATGCAATTACTGATGCCAGGCATTTTGTAAATACTCTGGGCGCAGTAGATAAGCCAAAGGGCAATGCAGAGAATTGATAATGCGTTATACCTGCCAGGAATCTGAGGTATCTTCTACAATCTTTTCTGATAGGGACATGCAGGTATGCCTCTTTGAGGTCCAACATTACCAGCCAAGACTCCTTGCCCAGCATGGAAAGAAGCTGCTGAAGTGTGAGCATTTTGAATTTGGGTACCTCCAGGTATGTGTTTAGAATTGAGAGGTCCAAGATGGGCCTCCAGGCTTTGTCCTTTCTTGGGACTAGAAATAGTCTTGAGTAAAATCCTTGACCTTGCTCTTTTGTAGGTACCTTTTGAATTGCTTTCATATCCATGAGAGCCGAAATTTGCGCTTGTGCCTCTGCCCATTGGTCTGGAGGCAGATTTGGCATGCCTCTCATCCTTGTTAAAGTGTGGAAATGAAATTTGTAGCCTCGGGTAATAATATCCAGAACCCATTTGTCCTTTGTTATGATGTGCCAGTTTTGTGGAAATAAAGCCAGTTTTCCTCCCAAAGGTGCTGCCAGGGCAATTTTGCTTGGAGGTGAAGAGGGAAGTCATTGTGTTTGTTTCCTGAAGGGTTGAGATCTTTCGTCTCCCCCTCTTTGAGATGTTGTTTGCCATTATCTAGGCCTGAAAGAACCTTGTGGCTGGCCTCTGCCCCTTGGACGTCTGTACCTACCCTCTTTGGGGTCTGTCTGATGCAGGAAAGGACCAATTTTTTGATGGCCAGTTTCTGCTGAAACGAGGAGGTTGTACCTGTAAGAAATCTTTAACTGTTTTCATAGATTTTGCCTTTTCTTCCATACACCAAATAACACATCTTTCTGCAATGGAGCATCCAATAACTTTGCTTTGACATGTTCTGGTAAGGCTTGTTCTTTAAGCCAAGCATGCCTACGTACTACAGACCTTGTGACAGCTGCTCTACATGAGGCTTCCAATGAATCAAAACCACACTGTAAGGTATGCTTTCCCATCTGTTCTGCTGCATGCAGCAAATCCTGCATCTCTCTGAATCAGGTTGATCTGTCTGAGGGATCATTTTCTGTTTTAACTGTGTAATCAAGTACTGTTGGTATTTTAACATGTGGAATTGGCAGTTTAAGGCCCTCATGGCCATTCTAATGCTCTGGAATCTCTTTCAGAAGGAAGTGGATTCTTAGCAGTAGAGGCCTTAACCCCTTTGGGACCCTGGGAAATGGTTTCTGGGTCTGCAGTAGGACTTTTATATAGAAAGTTATGAGTATCAGGAACTCGGTAGTATCTATCTGGTTTAGCAGGTGCTGGAGGTAAGGAGTCTGGGTTTAGACTAGATTCGGAGTAAACATCATCCAAAATGTCTAAAACTGGAAGAATTGCTAGGGGTCTATGCTGTGGAAGAAGAAGAAACTCACGGAGTCTTTTCTTAGAGTCAGAGTAATCTTGGCCTTCCCAGTGGAAGTGTTCTCTCAAGGTGTGTAAAGTTTTCCCAAAAGAGTAGTCTTCAGGGGGGGAGACAGAGGGAATGGACTCTTCAGCATCTGAGTCTTCATAAGGATGGAAGGAGTAATCCTGGTCCTCAGAGTTGCCTGAGGAAATGGATGCTTGGTCAGAGGAAGGATAATCTTCCTCCAGTCGAGGCCTTTTGTCAGGTGGGGGTTGGGATCCCCTGATACGGGTAATTAAATCCTCAGCCATCTTAAGCATCTGTTTTTTAGGCATAGGGGCCTGTGGGGGTGTGTGTGAGGACTCGGCTTCCTAACTTTCAAGGGAGCTTTAGCATAAGACTTAGTAGAGATAGTTCTCGGTTTGAAGGCACCTTCAGAAACCGAAGGCCTAGCCAAAATTTCTGAATCACTGTCAGGGCTGGCGTCCGAGGGGTGAGGTGGAACCGGTTCCTGAGGCCCAGCTGCTTCGGTCTGGCAGGCCGTCAGAATTTCTGATTCAGCGGTAGTCAGGGGCTGCGTAGGTGCCTCGCTGAAAACTGGAGAACCGGCGTCAGGCCTGGCTGAGGCCTCGGTAACTGGTCTAGGCCTTGGCTGTCTGTCCTTATCCTTGCATTTTTTTAAACATTGCTGATGTTGGTTGCTCTGACAGCATGCTATAGTTAAATTTTCTGCCAAAATAGTGCTGGGCGAAATCTGCCCGACACTTAATTGTACGTTTGTTGAACCTAGCACAAAACCGACAACCAGAGACGCTGTGGTCTGGGCCTAGGCAAGGAATACAATAAGAATGAAAATCCTTATGAGGTATTTGCTTCCCACAAGAAATGCAATTATTAACTTTGTCTGACATCGGCCTGAGGCAAGAAAAGTTTCCCCAACGGGGTACTTAGCTTTAGAGAAGACTTTGGGCTGAAATTTGATTCGAAAATCTCAGGAGCTGGCCAACCGGCACTTGCAAACTGCTTCTGCTTCGGGCATCGCGCGGCAAGAAAGACTGAAGAAAATGGCGTCGGCTGCCTCTTTTATACCCCTGGCGCACTGATGTCAGGGAAGAAGCAACGACAACAGACGCCGGACCAAGGCTTTGGGATTCGTCCGACTGCGGGACCGCCTGACGACAGGATAACCCTAAGTGTGATGACTGCAGCAGTATAACACGATGAACATCTCCATGTTGCTGCTTCCAAAATATCCTTGGTAGGTACTCCTCTGAGGTAGGCAGTTGAAGTATCTGTTGCCCTGGTGGAGTGAGATCTAATGCTGCTAGGTACAGGTTTCCCATGGTGGGTATAGCAGTAACATATACAGTGTCCTATCCATTTTGAAATAGTCTGCTTTGAAATGGCTTTTCCCTGTGCTCCTGCAGTGTATGCTACCAATAATTGCTCAGATTTTCTGAAAGCTTTGGTTTTGTTCAAGTATAAATGTAACTGTCTGTGAATGTCCAAAGAATGTAGTAGTCTCTCCCCTTTGGTCTGTGGTTTTGGATAAAAAGTTGGCAAGTGAATAGTTTGGTTTAGAGCCACACTTGATACCACCTTTGGCATAAATGTAGGGTTGGTTCTTAAAGACACCCTGTCATGGTGGAAGATGAGGAAAGGTTCCACTGCCATTAGTGCCTGTAATTCTGAAACTCTTCGTGCTGATGTTATTGCCAGTAGCAGAGCAGTTTTCCAAGAGATGTATTTTAATTCTGCTGTGTTAGCTGGCTCAAAAGGAGGTAAAATTAATTTTTCCAAAACAAAGTTGAGGTCCCAAGTAGGTGCTCTACAGGGCGGTCTTATGTTTTTAGCCCCTCTGAGGTATTGTTTGAGCAAAGGATTAGAAAAAAATTGGTGGATCCGTGTTGTAATGAGCAGAGATAGCTGAGGTGTGGATCTTGATGGATGAAAAAGAGAGACCCTTGCCCAGCATCTCAGTTAAGTATTGCAGTGTCTGAGGAATGTTTGGGACTAGTGGGTCAAGGCTGTGCGCTTGGTTCCAGGCACAGAATCTCTTCCATTTGTCCGAGTATGCTTTCCTGGTGCTAGGCCTTCTGGCCTCCAGAATGACATCCATAACAGCTTTGGAGAGAGGCATTGCTTGCTTGCCTAAGGAATTTTCCATGCCGCTAAATTTAAGGTCTTTAGCTGGATGTGAAGTATCTAATTGTTGTGCTGTGTCAGCAACTGTGGAATTTGTGGTAAAATCCAGGGTGGTTCTTGTGTTAAGTTCTTTAAGAGTGGGTACCAGTGCTGGTGTGGCCAGTCTGGTGCAATCAGGATCATTTTTGGCTCTTCCTGCCTGGCTTTTATGAGTACCTTTGGAAGGAGAGGTAAAGGGGAGAAAGCGTATACTTGTAGTTTTTTCCAGCTGAATGAGAAGGCATCCACTTTCCATGCTTGTGGATGGTAGCTCCTTGTGCAGAATTTCTGTAATTGGCAGTTTTTTGGGGTAGCAAACAGATCTATGTCCGGGCTCTACCATTTTTGTGTTATCATTCTGAATATTTGTGGGTTTAGTTCCCATTCGTGTGGGTCCATAATGTTTCTGCTTAGGTCGTCTGCCAGTGTGTTTTTCTCTCCTGGTAGGAATTGTGCTTGCAGATGAACTTGGTAGTTTAGAGCTGTGTTCCACAAGATCATGGCTTGTCTGCAGAGGGGGTAGGAGCGTGTGCCCCCTTGCTTGTTTATGTACCACATAACTGTGGTGTTGTCCGTCTTCAGTAGTAATTGTCCTGGATGCAGTAGGTCCTTGAAAGCTATAATAGCATTCTGTACAGCTTGCATTGATTGATGTGGAGATGTCTTTGCTCTGTGGGTCACTCGCCCTGGATACATTTTCCTGCCATGTGTGCTACCCAGGCATAATCCGATGCATCTGTTGTCAGTGTCTGCCTGGCTGTGGGTTAAGTGAAAGGCTGTCCCTTGTTGAGGTGACAAGTTTGTGCCCACCATCGAAACTCCTGTTGTAGGCAAGGAATTAGTGGTATAACTGTTTCCAAACTTTGACAGTGTTGAGACCATACGCTCTTTAGGTACCATTGTAGTTTCCTCATATGCAGTCTGGCATATGGAATTAGTAGTATGCAAGATGCCATGTAGCCCAAGGCCTGCAGAATTTTTCTTGCAGGGAGTTGGGTCTTTGTTGCCATTAATTGAAAATATTGAGTCAGTTGTCTTTGCTTGTCTGGCGTGAGATAAGCCATCTGGGCCGTTGTGTTCAAGCTGGCACCCAAGAATATTATCTGTTGTGAGGGCACTAGTTTTGATTTCTTTTCGTTTATTGTGTACCCCAGGCAACTTAATAACTTTTTTACTTACGCCAGATGCTTTAGTAGAATGTCCTTGCTCTCTGCTTGAATCAGGCAGACGTCCAGGTATGGATAAATGTGAATTCCTTTTTGCCTGCAAAATGCAATTACTGGTGCCAGGCACTTTGTGAAGACCCTGGGCACAGTAGATAAGCCAAAGGGCAGTGCAGAGAATTGATAGTGCATTGAACCAGCTAGAAATCTGAGGTATCTTCTGCAATTTTGTCTGATAGGGACATGAAGGTATGCCTCTTTGAGGTCCAAAGTCACGAGCCAAGCTTTCCTGCCCAGCATGGGAAGAAGCTGCTGTAGTGTCAACATCTTGAATTTCGGAACATCCAGGTAAGTGTTTAGTGTAGAAAGGTCCAGAATGGGTCTCCAGGCTTTGTCCTTTCTGGGAACCAGAAAAAGTCTTGACTAAAATCCTTGTCCTTGTTCCTTTTTAATAGCTCTCATGTCCATGAGTGCTGTAATTTGTTTTTGAGCCTCTGCCCATTGATTTGGTGGCAGATATGGCAATCCTTTTAGCCTTGGCAAGGTGTGGAAATGGAACCTGTAACCTTGAGATACAATGTTGAGAACCCATTTGTCTTTGGTGATGCAATGCCAGTTGTGATAGAAAAGTGCCGGTTTTCCTCCTAAGGGGGCTGCCAACAGAGAGCTGTTTGGCAGCTGTAGTGGAAAGTCACTGAGGCTGTTTTTTATAAGTTTGGGGCCTGTCTTCCCCTTCTTTCTGGCCTGGTGTGCCCCATTGTCGAGGCCTGTAAGGGCCTTGTGTCTGACCTCTACCTCTTGGACGTCTGTAACTGCCCCTTTGAGGTCCATCTGTGACTGAAAAGGACCAATTCTTTGTTGGCCAATTTCTTCTAAAACGAGGAGGCTGAACCTGTAAGAAATCTTTCACTGTTTGCATAGATTTTGCCTTATCCTCCATCTTCTTTCATTTCTTTAGTAGAATGTCCTTGCTCTCTGCTTGAATCAGGCAGTTGTCCAGGTATGGATAAATTTGAATTCCTTTTTGCCTGCAAAATGCAAAATATTGCTTCCATCTATATCCCTCCTGGAAACGATCTAAACACTCTTGAAATCATACTGTCCTGGTTTTCCCATAACATAACTTATGAAACCCGCATCTTGGGAGATGTCAACTTAGACTGGTCCAAACTGAAAACTGACTCTCCCGAAAATAGTATTAACTTACACTGCTTCCATCAACTCATATCATCCCCCACCCGACTCCATAGAAATACATCTTCTAGTTCCATAATAGACTGGATACTTACCAACTGCCCCCACCATTACCACAACCCTATTACTCTACCAGACCAACTTAGTGATCACCTCCCCACCTCTGTCCTCAGATTCAACACTCAACCCCCAAAACATCATCTATATCGGGACTGCCGTACACTACCAATTTTAATCTAACACAATTCAACTCAAATCTATCTGCCATTGACTGGTCCTTCCTAAAAAAATATCCCACTAGATGAGGCAGTCAGCAGCTTTAATAACATCTTCCTGAATACCCTTAACTCCCTTGCTCCTTCTAGAAGAATTTGAATAAAACCCAGTCGTGCCCCATGGCTCTCCAAACAAACTAAGTCCCTCATGCTCAACAGAGATAAAGCCTGGAAAGCCTGGACCAAAACCAAAGAATTATCCCACCTTCGCCACTACAAGCACCTCAGAAACCTTACTAAGAAACAAGCCAATGCAGATAAAAAGTCCTACTACAACTCTGGCCAACTTACTTACAAAGCAAACCCTCAGAAATTCTGGACTACAATATAGAGAATCCTGACCCCAGGCCATCCATCAACACCCAGCCCCTTCCCCAACACAAACCCTCTAGGCACAGCTACCCTTCTTAACAATCACTTTATCAATACTATTCAGTCACTTATCCCATCAAACTGTAAGACAACTCCCCTGTCTACCCCACTCAGCCTACCTGACAATCCTCCATTCTCACTACATCCTGTCTCCACCTCCTATGTAAGATCTCTTCTTTATAAACTCAAACCCTGTTCCTCCTCCACTGGTAATCTACCACCTACCTTCCTCAAACAAGCTGCAGACACCATAGCCTACCCAGTGTCCATATTAATGAACAGATCTATACAAGAATCCACTGTCCCCACTCTCTGGAAATCTTTTTTCATTCCTCTACACAAAGGTGGCAATTCTACTGACCCTTCTAATTACCAACCCATAGCCATCCTATCCCCCCCCCTCTCTAAGATTCTTGAAAAATGTGTCCACTCCCAACTACTCAACTACCTGCTTCAACATAACCTCCTCGCCCTCACCCAACATGGCTTCCACCCTACTATCCTTTACCCATACCATTGCTGATGCCCTGGACAAAAATAAACTTCTATCCTGTCTCTTCCTTGACCTCTCAAAAGCCTTTGATACAGTCTCACATCCCCTACTGCTACCCAAACTTGATAATCTTAACGTATCTACCTCCACCCTTACCTGGTTCTCTAGCTACTTAACTCACAGGAAACGATCAGTAAGATGGCTTTCTTCCACTTCTCCTTTTATACCTGTTCCAACGGGAGTTCCCCAGGGCTCCATCTTGGGACCCCTCCTCTTTAACATCTTCACTAATAACCTCCACACATCTTGTAAACAATCTTCCCTCATCCAATATGCTGACAATTCTACCCTCATATGTATCTCTGACAGCATATCCGAACTTCATACTCTTCATACCCAACAGACCTTCCTCTCTACTGAACAGTGGCTAAACAATAACCTACTGATCCTCAACCCCAAAAAGACCAAGCTATTACTTTTTCTTCCCCACTCTCTCTCTTACCACAAAACCACCTTTACTATCACTTCTTCAAATAACACTGCTATCAAACCTGAAACCCAAACTAAACTTCTAGGAGTCATTATTGATGATGAAGTGAAGTTTAATACACACTTACTTCACAGTATAAAAAAGACTCACTAGAAACTAGGTCTTCTATATCGTAACAAAAGATACCTAACATCCAGTGCTAGACTATCCCTTGCCCAAGCTTTTCTCCTTCCCTCCCTTCTTTATGCTGCCCCTATATATTTACCCATATCCAAACTACTACCTTAAACAAACTTCAACAAACATACCATAAGACAGCTAGATTTGTTACAAACTCACCATATAATGCACACCACTGCCTATCCCTTAACTCCCTACACTGGCTCGAATTTCCCCACTTATTGCAGCTATCTCAACTTCAAATGCTACACTCTCTTCTCTACAAACCTTCATTCTGCCCTACCCTCTATTCTCTCATCTCAATCTATTTTCCTCCCTGCATTTTGACTCTAACCAACTACTGCTACAAACCCACCAACCCAAAAAAACTATCGGCAAATACCTCTACAAATCCTCCATTGCCCAAACCTGGAACAAACTTCCCAGGGACATTTGTTCCATCATTCACCCGTCCCACTTTAAAGAAAAACTCAAGGCTCATCTACTAAAATCTAAAATCTGTCCTTGCCAAGCTCCAACTTGATAACTTTCCCCATAAACTGTGTCATTCCACCCTTTTTTTCTTAACCTGTTTTTGACCAAATCAAGCCTTTTTTTCTCCCCAAATCTCTGATACCTGCACTGACAAAACAAACCATTAATGTAAATATGTAAATATGAAACTACACTGCTACCCTGTAATATAATACAGGTATACTGCCTTTAATTTTCTACTTTGATTTGTCTAACATATATATTGCGAAACCAATTTGTTCATATTCAACACTGTATAACTTTTGTCTCTTTTTTTAAGTATTATCATCTATTTGTGTAAATTGTGCTTGTAAAAGACCTACTTAGTGATTGTATAACCTCTATTGTAAACTGCTGCATTTCTTGGAGCTTTTCTCCTTGGGTCTCCACTGAAAATTGGTCCCAAGCCCAGTTGGACTAACCCGGTTAACAAATGTCAATAAATAAATAAATAAATTCTTTAATACCTCCTCTGCCTTAACTCCAAAGAGCACATCCCACTGCAAAGGTGCATTCAATAATTTGACCTTAACATGATCTGGTAACATATGTTCTTTTAACCAAGCATGCCTTCTAATGACAGAGCCTGTAACTGCTGCTCTACAGGAGGCCTCTAAGGAATCAAACCCACATTGCAAAGTATGTTTTCCCACTTGTTCAGCTGCATGCAGTAAATCCTGCACTTCTTTTAAGTTAGGAGGATCTGAATCTGGAAGCATTTTTTGTTTCAACTGAGACCTCAAAAATTGCTGATATTTTAGCATGTGAAACTGGCAATTCAAGGCTTTCATTGCTAAAGTTGCAGACGTATATACCTTCTTTCCCCATCTGTCTAACTCTCTGGAATCTCTGTCAGAGGGAACTGGGTTTTTTGCTGATGAGGCCTTAATCCCTTTGGCTCCCTGAGAAATAGTTTCATGGTCAGCAACAGGGCTTTTGTACAGAAATTTGTGAGAGTCAGGGACTCTCTAATATCTATCAGGTTTAACTGGGGCTGGGGGTAAGGAGTCAGGGTTCAAACTGGATTCAGTGTACACATCATCCACAATGTCTAAAACTGGTGGGATAGCAAGGAGTCTGTGTTGGGGCAATAAAAGGAAGTCTCTGAGTCTTTTCTTGGATTCTGAGTTATCCTGGCCTTCCCAATGGAAATGCTCTCTCATGGTATGTAAGGTCTCCCCACAGGAGTAATCCTCAGGCGGAGAGGCTGATGGAATTGATTCCTCAGCATCAGAATCCTCATAAGGGGGTAAAGAATATCCTAGGTCCGAGGAAGAGTCAGAGGAAATGGACACCTGGTCAGAAGATTCATAGTCTACATTCTGCCTGGGGCTTTTATCAGGAGGTGGATGGGACCCCCTGATCAGGGTGATTAGGTCCTCGGCCATTTTTAGCATTTGTTTCTTAGGCATGGAAGCCTGTCCTGGAGAGAGGTGTGTCTGTTTCTTTGCATTTAAGAGGGGCTTAGACTTAACAGAGGGTTTAATAGTCAACTGGGTAGGTCTGAAAACACCCCTAAACCTCTGTAGCTGTGGATTGCTCAGCTACTTCGGTTTCCTCTGTAGGTTTAGGGTCAGTAAGCTGAAGGCCTAGAGTGTCCAAAGGCCCAGCTAGCTCCACGTGGGAGTCGGAGGTGGTCTGTGGTTCTGTGGAAGCCGTCGTCAGGGGCTGCGTAGGCGCCTCGCTGAAAACCGGAGAACCGGCGACTGACCTAAAAGAGGCCTCATCGTCCATTTTGGGCCTCGGATGCCTGTCCTTGTGCTTTATATGCATTGCAGTCATAGGAATTTCTGATGGCATGGTGTAATTGAATTTTCTACCAAAATAATGTCGGGCAAAATCAAACCGATGTTTAATAGTGTGCTTGTTTAACCTAGCACAAAACCAACAACCAGTGACGTCGTGGTCAGGGCCTAGGCATGGAATACAATAGGAGTGGAAATCCTTATGAGGTATTTGCTTCCCACAAGAAATACAGTTATTAACTTTTACTGACATCGGTCTGAGGCAAGAAAAAGTTTTCCCAACGGGATACTTAGCTTTTTTAGAAGACTTAGGTTCTGGATTCGGAATGAAAATCTCAGGAGTCGGCCGACCGGCACTTGCAAACTGCTTCTGCTTTGGTCACCGTGCGGCAAGAAAGACTGAAGAAAATGGCGTCGGCTGCATCTTATATACCCCTGTCGCACTGACGTCAGGGAGGAGGCGACAGCAACCGACGCCGGACCAAGACTTTGGAACTCTGGCCAACTGCGGGACCGCCTGATGGCAGGATAACCCAAGTGTAATGACTGCAGCAGTGTAACACGAACATCATGAATACAATGTTAAACAAACAAAACTAGTAAATATATTATATATATATATATATATATATATATATATATATATATATATATATATATAGGTGATTGCAAGAAGGTCGAAAGGAGGTCCCCAAATATCCACAAAACTGAAAAAAATTGTCCGAATGTACAATGAGCAAATACATATTGGCTTTCACTCATTGCAGATTCTGCATTTTGGGTGCAGACTGCACTACAGCAGGGATCGGGAAATGGTCCCTTTCCCCACTGTAGTGCGATCTCGGAGTTAGTATATTAAAGTGGGGGGTTGAAGGGGGGCTTGCCCCCCTGCATTACGATGTATATTTGCATTTTTTGTTCAAAAATCGTCTAATCTGGTTTTCCAGATTTTGATTTTCGAACTATGGTGACATTCGAAGTTACGATTTTTGCAGTTTTGAGTCGCACAATAGTGCATTCGCATATGTCATTTATGGACATATGAAGGTAAACCATATATATATATATATATATTTATATAAAAAAAATACTGCAAGTATTTATCTGTATCTAAGATTGTTTACTCTCCAAGCATGTATAAAGGAAAAAAGAAGTTATGTACTCACCATAACGTTCCATCTGAGTAGTTGTACTTCATTTGTCTTCAACCTGTGGGATACCGGATCTGAGCCAGCAATTTCACTACCATCTGCTCCGAGCACCTAGCTCCTCCCCTTCCCTATAATACACCTCCACTACCTTCCAACCCCTAGATCGAGTTTGCTGAACCTTATACTGATAACCTGACCTAAAAAACACTTAATGACCTACCACAGCAGCCCGCAGGCTGTCCAGATAGCAAGGTCAGGGGGAAGGCGGGAGGGATGGTTGAAGACAAATGATGTAGAACTACTCAGATGGAAAGTTATGGTGAGTACACAACTTCTTTATCAGAAGTAGTTTACTTCATTTGGTCTTCAACCTGTGGGACAGAGTCCCCAGCTACTAAACTCATGGGTGGCCTTCATGGAAGGATATTCTGGAGCACCGCGGAACCAAAGGATGCTCTCTTTCTAGAAGTCAAATCCAATTTGTAGTGAGAAATAAAGGTATGAGATGAGAACCAAGTAGCTGCAAAACAAATATTATCCAATGAGACTCTAGACCAAAAGGCCGCAGAAGCAGCCATGGATCTAGTGGAATGAGCTTTCATCTGACCCAGAGGAGACATACCTTTGTCCATATAGAGCTGAAGGATGCATGAGGAAATCCACCTAACAATAGTGACCTTGGAGATAGGTTTACCCAAAAAGGGTTTAAAGGAGGACAGAAACAGCTGATCGGATTTACGGAAGTTTTTGGTCCTGTGTAAATAAAATCGTAACTGTCTATGAACATCCAACAAGTGGAGTTTGTATTCCATTTTGTTAGTAAAGTTAGGAAAGAAGACAGGTAAATTAATGGTCTGATTGCTATTAACTTGTGATGCCACCTTAGGAAGAAAGGATGGATTGGTCCGAAGGGAAAGCCTATCTTTATGGAAAATTATATATGGAACTTTGATGGACAAAGCTTGCAGTTCGGAAACCCTTTTAGCTGAAGTGATACCCACCAGGAATGCTGTTTTCCAAGATAAAAATTTTAGATCTGTGGTGGAAGTGGGTTCAAAAGGCGGAGCGACCAAAGCTTGAAGAACCATAGTAAGGTCCCATGGGGGAAGAGGATCCTTGACCGGGGGGGGGGGGGGTGTAACAGAAAGGTCCCTTTGATGAAGGCTTTACACAGTCTGGAGGAGCCCAGTGAGGCAGAATTGTCACCCACACGAAAATGAGAAATGGCAGCCAATTGAACTTTGATAGTAGAAGAACTAGCTCCCTGTTGCAAAATATTGGCTGGGAAACCAAGAATAGCAGAAATAGGAGCCATGAAAAGGTCTAAACTCCTTTGAGAAGCCCAAAAAGAAAAACGTTTCCATTTGCTGCGGTAAACCTTCCTGGTTGAAGACTTATGAGCAGCCACCAGAATAGACCTAACTGAAGAGGATAATCCAGGATTAGTAGCGATCATGGGAACTGGAGCAGCCAAGCTGTCAGCTTCAAACTGTCCAGGTTCGGATGAGGAACCCCCGATGGGTGTGAAATCAGATCTGAATGGGATCCAAGATGTAGGGTGGAGCCAGAAGATGAGACCAAAGGAAGGGAAAGCATACCTGGCGAAGCCAAAACGGGGAAATGAGGATCACTTTGCTCCCCACTCGACAAGCTTTCTGCAAAAACCTCTGAATAAGAGGTACTGGAGGGTAAGCAAACAGAAGACCGGGAGGCCAAGCATGGACTAGAGCATCTCTTTGAACTCCCCCGGCAGGGGGGTTCAGAGCGAAAACCTAAATGCACTTCGCGTTGGAAGGAGATGCAGAGAGATCGCAGCAAGGCTGACCCCACTCCAGGAAGATCTGCTCCTCTACTGAAAGATTCAGAGACGACTCGTAAGGCATCAGAATAGTCCGACTTAACCTGTCCGCTAGACTGTTGGACCGTCCCGGAATGTGCGTTGCTATGAGAAAGCGACCGGTGGAGACTGCCTATTCCCACAGTCTCATGGCCTCACGACAAAGGGGGTAAGATCTGGTCCCTCCCTGTTTGTTGATGTACCAGACCACTGACATGTTGTCTGATTGAATTGCAATGGTTCCCAGAGGAAGAAAGGTATGAAGGACCTGCAATGCCAAAAGGACCGCCCTCATCTCTAGAACATTTATGTGCAAGCTGGTCTCTACAGGGAACCACAGGCCTTGGACTGTCCTGCCCGAACAATGCCCCCCCCCCCAAGCTGGGAGGCGTCTGTGGTCACTGTGGCTTGGACAGGGGCTGAAACAAAGGGTCGTCCCTCCAAGCTCTCCAGAGAGCACATCCACCACAGAAGAGACGACCGACAGACTTGACTGAGTTGTATTGGATACGATAACAAAAGTTCCAACAGGGACCATTGTACAGCTAGTGTCCACTGTAGAATTCTCATATGTAACCGAGCACATGGAAGAAGCGTTATGGTCGCTGCCATTGAACCTAATGGAAGAAGCGTTATGGTCGCTGCCATTGAACCTAAGGCCCTCAACACTGATTCTGCCAATGGAAGATGAGAATGGCAGATCAGAGAGACATGCATCCTCAGGTTTTGTACTCTCTCCGAGGTCAGGAAGATTTTGCACTTTAAAGTGTCTATCCTTGCCCCAATGTAGTCCACCACCTGGACAGGATTTAAAAGTGATTTGGATGCTTTGATTGTGATCCCCAAATGCAGAGCAAGCTTTAAAAAATAATCTCCGGTTTGAGAAAGTAGATGCCTGGTGGGAGCAGTGAGGAGCCAATCATCCAGGTACGGGAAGACCTGAATCCCCTGAAGCCTCAGGTAAGTCGCTTCTACCGCCATCACTCTGGTGAACACCCTGGGGGCTGTGGTGAGACCAAAGGGTAGGGCTCGAAATTGGAAATGATTGACTCCTAACCGGAAGCGGAGGAACCTCCTGGAGCTTCTGTGCATCTTTATGTGATAGCAGGCATCCTGGAGGTTTAATGAGCACATCCAGTCACTCTCTTGCAGATACGGCATGATGGACGGTAGTGTGACCATCCGGACTTTTTCTTTGGCAACTGACAGGTTCAGGGTAGATAGGTCCAGAATGGGCCTTAAGTCCCCTGTTTTCTTTGGCACCAAAAGGAACCTGGATTAGAAGCCCAATCCAGACTGATCTGGGGGGACAGGTTCGATGGCTTGTTTTTCTAGCAGCTTGGAAATTTACTGTGCTGCTGCCTCTCTTTGCATGGGTGGTACATCTGGGAGGTGTTTGGGAGGTCTGGGAGGAACCATAAAGGGGCAGGAATATCCTCTGGATATGATCTGAAGCACCCAGTGGTCTGATATTACAGATTCCCATGCCGCCAGGTGCAATGACAATCGTCCCCCAACTGCCTCCAGAGTAGAGCAGTCGGGCAACCCCTCGGGGTTGCTGTCTGGTTCTGTACGAGAAAGATTCTCAAGACCCAAAATTCCTCTGACCCACTCTGCCTCTGGGGGAAGAAAAGCCCTGAGTGTCCCAGGAATACTGTGACTTCCAGAACCACATCTTCTTTTGCCCTCTCTAATTCTGGGAAAAGGATCTTTGAAGGTTCGAGAAGTAGATTCCAACGGCAGACAGTGTCTTCCCATCCTTCTCAGTCTGGACTAAAGTCTCTTTGATGGTCTTACCAAAGAGAGTAGAGCTGTCATAAGGGGCATTGGCAAAGGACGCCTTGAAAGATTCCGAAAACTGACATAGTCTGAGCAAGGCATTGCGCCTCATGTACACGCCCAACCCAGCCGCCCTAGCCGCTCCTTTAGTAGCATGTGAGAGGAGTTGCATGGATGTATTGGAGACTGCTTTCAAAGTGGCCATCTTCGCGGAGAACAAGTCCTTGTCCTCCTGTGACATGGACTTAGGGGGAGACTCAGCCAGCTCCTTGACCAGGTTGCGCTGGAGTCTGGTGATGTGGGCCAGGTAGTTCAGCGCCCTAATGGAACAGGTTGCGGACGCATAAACCCGCTTCCCTAAATGATACATCATCCGCAACTCTTGGTCAGGAGGAAGAAACTAAGAACTCTGTTGGGTTAGTTCCCTCTTTGTGGCTGCTGCTACTGCCATAGCATCTACAGGGGAGCCCTTGTTCCACGCTGGTCTATCTGAAGGTGGACTCAGGATCTTATCAGTACATTTAGGGATTGGTTCCATGGTATCTGGTTCCTTCCAGGCCCGCGAGGTGACCAGGTCCACTACGGGATCTGCGGGAGGGGACACCCAGGAAGTAGATGGGCTAGTGCTGAGAGCCTCTGGGAACATGGACTCGTCAGAAGGTTTGGAGGTGGACCAACCTCCCCATTTGCGAAGGATTTCCATGACGTCTCCAAAGGAGACATCCTCGGGAGGTTCCCCTGGGGGAACCTTCCCCATCATCCAAATCCGTGTCCTCGGTGAGGGACTCAGGGGAGTCCAAGTGCTTCCTCTTATACATATGCTTATGAGGCACATCTCTGGTGGAGCTCTCCGGGGAAAACTCGCAAGTCACTTGTTCCTCAGGGGGAACAGTCTGAGGCTCAAGCACGGGCTGTCCCTCTGGTAAAATGATGGGATTCGTAGACAGAGCCAAGGGGATCGAGGAGTAATCCGAGGGGATAGTCAAGGGTCTCGATCCAGCGGAGAGAACCCTTTCTACCACGTCGAACGCCGAAGGAGAATGAACCTCCTGGGGAACCAGTAAGGAAGCTGGTCTCCCCGGGTCCGACATTAGAATCGCAGCCAGGCCCTAAGTGGACGGAGCTCCAAGGAAGGAAACGTGGCCCGACAATGCCGGCCGATGAAAAAGTTCTGCTCTCTCAGATCCGACACCCAAGCTTCAGCTCCAAGACCTGGTCGGATCCGACACACTCCAGGCAGCTGTCGGCATCAAAGAAGCAGGTACCTTCGGCGCCAACCCCCTGACTAAGGCCATCCTCAGATCTGAGTACTCCAAACCCGGTGGATGGATCGGAGAAGGAGAAATCTGTGTGAAAAAGGGAAGCAAGCTCCTCCCTCCAGAGGGAGAGGGGGCTGGCAAGACCCCCATCTGGATCTCAGTACGAATTAACCTCATAATTTTATCCATGTCAACTTCCAATAAGCTCTGTGTGGATCTCGATGAGGCCACGGACTCTGACCTGGCAGGTCGAGGAACCGAGGCCCTATATGCAGAACATGTCTCCTCCAGCTCTGGGGAAAATCTCGGAGATCGGAGCTGAGGGGAGTCATGGATCCTAGGCTGACTTTTGGCAGGAGAAGGAAGTTCTGGGGACCTCTTGCGTTTCTCTGGTCTGTGAGATTTTGGCTCTCTCTCCTTCTCTTTGCCCCTTTTCTGCTCCACTTCCACAGGCTTTGAAATGGGAGGTTGAGTCCCAGCCTGGGATGGAGGAGGAGCAAAGGCAAGAGAGGAAGGAGAGGCGGCCACAGCAGCTGCTGTGACCGAAGCCGAGGACGAGGCAACTGCCTCGTTAGTGGGAAGAAGGCCTTTCAGGGCCAACTTAGCCTTCCTGTCCTTCATAGTGAGTGGGATGAAACCTGCGCATATAGAGCAATCAGTATTCAGATGGGCAACACCCAAGAACATTACGCAAAGAGTGTGACCATCTGCAGGAGACAATTTATGGCCACACTTCATGCACCTTTTAAACACAGGCTTATCAGCCATGCTTCTATACAAGCCACTCAAACTAGAGAAGGGAAAAAAGGAAAGAAAAAAAATTTACCAGTTTTCCCATTCACCACACACTCAAGTCACACAGAGCACACTGAGGGGGGAGGGGAAGCAAAGCACACTAACAAACTAATTCTAAACTACAAAAGGGTTCTATTACATGACACACCAGCAAGGGGAGAAGAAGAGGGAACCTACACTAAACACCTATATTAATATTAGAGAGAAAAAATCTGCTTAAAAGCAGAAAATCCATTCACAACTCAGAGCTCAGGAGATCATGATGCTTCAGCAAGCTGCGGCAAACGAGATTTGGGGGTTGGAAGGTAGTGGAGGTGTATTATGGGTAAGGGGAGGAGCCTGGAGCTCGGAGCAGATGCTAGTGAAATTGCTGGCTCGGATCCGATACGGATCCGGTATCCCACAGGTTGATGACCAAATGAAATAAACTACTTCAGATATTTATTTTTCTTCTATGTATAACTTTTAAAAATATATATATATATATATATATATATATATATATATATATATACCCTCTAATTTGCTTCCAATATTCACCATTAAACTTAGAAAATAATTTTTCAGTATTAAGTACATCAAAACATACAATGTTAATGCTACAGTAGACAAAGAAGTAAAAAAAAAGTTAAAACACTGTCTAAGAAAATCCATCTCCTTCAATTAGAGATAAACATGTAAAAAGGGAAGAGACAAAGACAGAACATAAAATGTTCGTTACCATTAAAAGAATCTCTAATTTTTTCTCTAATTTTGTCCAAAAAGTCCCTGATCATTTTGGCATATAAATGCAATTTCTGCATAACTGAATTCAAAACACTGCCAGCACACAGTAAAACTTCTTCATTTACATACCCAGGAGCCAACACTATGGGTCTAAAAGGTGGCATAAAACTATAAGTCTAGGAATACCAAACTCTACTGCTAATTTAGAAGTTACATTCATAAACTCAAACATAACCACACAAATAACCTTTTACAAATAAATCAAACAATGCATTATTACTATATTGCTTACCTTTATCAAAATAAAGGAACTTACTTGTACTCATTTTTATCAGATAGCATTAGGTTCAACTGCTTCTAGACTGTCCTTTTGATACATCACCACTATCCCCCTTCCCTTGTCTGCTTTCATGAATCTTACTTCACTATTCTTTCATAATTCAGCCAAGACTTTTCATTCTGCTTTACTCAAGTTGGAGAAAGAATTGTAATAGAACCTGGTAAACATATTTCACATCAGTTTTGAAAGGTTTGCAAGCTGGAGGTGAATGGTAGATCATTAAATAAAGAACATTCTTAACTCATGTTCAATCATATTCACATTATGTACAGTGCATTTTTAATTGTGTAAATTCTTAATTTAGTTCTCTTGTACAATGTTTGAAATCAACCCATATTTTGGCTAAATCAGTCTAAAAACTGAGAGCAACCAGAAAGCCCTTCAACAAAAGATTATACTGAGTAGTGTTAACGGATATATCCATTAAATTAAAAATTAACAACAGCCAGTCTTTTGGAAATCATCTGGCTCATCCTCAAGTTCTACACCTCCATCTTCTCATTGTTCTGTCTCTCATGACTGCTGATGAAAAAAATTTCTCTGAACTGATAACTTCCTGCACATGCTGCAAACAAAATCTCAAAAGAAATCATCCTGGAATCTATTCCTGAATTAAAAAAAAGCCTAGTGGGAATCAACATTAGAGAAATTAGTCCTTAGCATATTAACATTTAACACAGGGAAGTTTAGAGGGCAGGGAGAAGCAGTTCCACTACAATAAGAAGCTCAGTCTCCAACAATCTTCTTAGTTTACAAGTAACAATTGTTTTTATTGATTTGTCCAGATGATTAAATATACCTTCATAATTCGCTTTAATTGCATGAAAGTTAAAACAGTCATTACTCTTTTTTATCTAAAAACAGATGTTTTCATTTTGTTTGGATATGAAAACACTGGTAAATTGGATTAATTTGCTAAGAAATGCCAAAACAACATTATTGAAAAAGTCCTCTCACTATAAAAAATGAGTAAAGACCATTTGGAAACTTGAAAAAGAGTTACCATTTAGGAGGAACAACTTCTACAGTGATAAAATTCTCCAAGTTTAAATTATCACAAGTTTTATCTTCTCAAACTGACCACCATGTGTAGTAGTCAGAATTTAAAAAATTGAGAACATTTTTTCAAAAAGAATTAAAACCTATTTGTAGAAGATAATTCCAATTCTTAAGTCACACTAATTTTTTTAAGGCCTGACAATATTAAAGATCTTATTACTCAATTTGAGAAAAAAAATGTTAGTAGCATCAATATTTAACTAATGATAATTTATACTTGGAATGTTATATTGTTCTAAACTTTGTTCCTAAACGATTACATTTTTTCAAGTTTCCAAATGGTCTTGACACTAATGACTGTTTTTATAGTGAAGTAAAGGACTGGTTTGGAACTTCTTAAAAAATTAATATAATCACCAAGCTAAAGATGCCTTTTTTGTTTTTAGATAAAAACGATGAATATGCAAACTTTCACACCTTTAAAGTTGAGTATGAAGGCGCATTTACTTCTATAAACTGATTAATAAAAGCATTTGCTACTCATAAAACTAAGATGACTGCTAGAGACAGAGCTTCCTATTACAGTGGAATTGCCTATACCCTTGCTATCTAAATTAAGTAATATTAGTATTTTAAGGATGCATTCCTCTAATTTTTTAAACACCTTTAAGTTATCACTTAAGACACAGACACACATACATTAATAGAAAAGAAACAAACCATATTAATATTTTTTCATGCATTATACATTTCCTATACATTTTCTTTCTTTACAATAAACTGTCACTCAAACATTATATAAAGTTATCAATTCCTGTGTTTCCTTAAACCTCACCCTTATTATTCTCCATCTATTCTTCCCACCATTCCATTTATTTCTAAAAATTTGCTCCTACCCTTTTCTAAAGATCTTTTTTCCACTTCTTTATCTCAAATGACATTCGATATTTCAATTACTGTTGACTTAGGTTTTAATTTCTACTTTCTAGTAATTGCTTTTTTGGCAGGCAACATTGTCAAACTTAATAAGGCCTTACTATGCCCAGGCAATTTAAAGTCTGTGTCCCAGCTCAAAAGAATAATTTCCTTATTTACAACCATTAGCTCCCTCAAGATGTCTGACAGAATACTCTCTGGGAAAGTTTTAAAATCTGCCAATTCACTACACTCCCACAACAAATGTTCCCAGTTACTTCTCTCTTTCCCATCACTCCACCAGCATTTTCTATCTACTGAGGAAAATTTCTTTAAATTTTGCTTGGGGTATAAAAGTACCTATGCAAACATTTCTAAATAAATTCCAAACATTCTGGACTTTGTTGCATTATTTGGATCCATACATACATATTACATCCTACTTTTTTTTTTTTTTTGTAAATTGCTTTTCCAGTCTGCCGTCTTTTCTAACCTCCTCTGAGAGTATAGTAGTTATCATGCATTATTTTGTATTCCCTATTACCTCCTTTTTACCAGTGGCTTCAGTTCCAGACTTGATTAAAAACTCTATCAGATGTGATCTTTCACTTAGAACTACCATATCCCTTTCTCTTTGCCTGTCCCTATACTCTATCAATTTTTGATAGGGAAGGCAGTCTCTAACTTGCAAAGCAAATATTTGCTTGGCCTCACCCCACTATATTACCTTTCACTGTCTAGTTACTTATTCCAAATAACTTCGTTCCTTTTCCAGTTTTCTTCAATAAAATTCCCCGCTTGCCTATTTTCTGTACCATTACTTGCAGCCATCCATATTGGTGAAATTTCCTTTCTCCATTTCCATACTATTTTTTTAAATGCCTTCTGCAACTTTATGAGTGTAATACTCAATATGGTTATTCTCCTTAAGGATCTGCATCCAAAATCCTACTTTGTTCTTACTTCTTGAACACCCCCACCCTGCTTCATCATCATCCATCTCTGCATTGATTTACAACATTCTGCTTGAGTTATCTATATTAGCCTTAACTGTATAACTAAAATTTCCATACCAATCGGAAAATCCTAAACCACCTTCTTGTTCTACAGGGTGAATCAACTCATCCTACTTAACTATCAGCTTCTTCCCCTCCCAAATAAATTCCTTCAAATCATTATTAATCATTGTCCATAACTTCTCCTATGGTTGAGAAAAATATGCCTGTACCTATATATATAAACTAAAGGGACTAAAAACATTTTCACTGCTTGTATCTTACTATCCACGTCTATACACAAGAGCTTCCATTTTCTCAATTTTTATATTATCTTTTAGGTCTCTTCCAATATATCCTTAACTGCCATAACAAAATCTTTTTTTAATCCATAAACCTAAATACTTCATCATATTCTGTCCCCATAAATATGGGTACTGCTGCACGAATTCCTATATGGGTAACATAATTTATGGCTATAGCTTTTATCTTCATTAACTTTATATCCTGAAAAGACTTGAAACTGCCTGAAAATGTTCCACCAAATCAAAATGTCATTTTCAGTATTTATCAAGTACAACATAATATCAACTGCAAATAAAGCCAACTTTTCTTGATTAGCATAGCAACAATATCCTTGAATGTCTAAGTCCCTTATTTCCTTTGCCAATTGCTCTAAATTTAAAGCAAATAACAAGGGGGAAGAAGGCACCCTGCATGGGTCCTGTCTTCAAACACTGCTCAGATAGGACCTCTCCCCTCAGATCCTTCATATATCCTCCTAATTAACCCTATCATTGTATCATGGAATGCAAATACTTTAATTGCCACACCCAAAAAAATCCCTGCTTTCTCTGCATCAAGGTCCTCTAACAATGGCAGTATTTTCTTACATTTTGATCCCTTCTGGATTATCACTGTCCTACTAATGTTGCATCGTTAAAAGTTACAGTCCTGTATGCTGAGTTGGAGTCAAAACAGTTCTTACTGCATCAAATGGAAATTTCTCTCCACTTTGTCAAATAAAACTTCCATGAGTTAGGCTTACTGATCTTTTTCAAAATTTTTAGTATATTGCCCTAATTAAAACAGATGCCTAACAGAGAAGGGTGTCAGATCTTCCACAGCCCTGACTATTAGAAGGGCTACTATCTGGGGTCATGCATTTCATGGCCATAGCAGTACTAGATGCCCCGAACAGCAAAAACAAACTGGAAATCCATAGCCCTGGATCTGAGGAATCTTCACTATACATTGTGTGCATGAACATGAATAGTGCATCTTTGAGGTCCAGAGTTCTGACTGCGTCAGACACCGATAAAGAAAGAGGGACTTCAAGGTGAGTGTTTTGAACTTTGGTTCCCTTAAAATGCTTTTGGTTTGGATAAATACATAATACGCTTCCATAGTTCATTCCTTTGGGGAAACAAGCAGCAGTATCAGAAATAAAACCTTTTCCTCTTCCTCTTGGGACCTTTCATTACAGCTCATTGAGTCAGGAGAAAGGCCAGCACCAAGTGACCTGCTGGGATACTATACATTCTCATGAAAAGAGGGAAGATATTGAATTCTATTTTGTAATCAGAAAACATGAACTCTACAACTGATATGACCATGAGACAGTTTTCCCCTAAATAAAATCTGCCTACCCACCAAGAGGTGAGGGGTAGAAGTCAGTTAGGGTGGAAAAGCAGTTTATCTGATGTTATTATTTTCATTGATTCCTCAACTAATTGGATCCGACTCAGCTACTTTCTTTAGCTTCTAGTATCAGACTCTTGAGCTCCTCCCTTACCCATAATGCCCCTGATCACTGCATTACCTGAAATCTCATTTGCTGATCTTTAAGATCAGTTGGGATTATGACTTCTTGAGCTCCAGTGGGTTTCCATCAGTGAATTAAGCTTGTAGTTTCAAGACTTTTTCCATTTGATTTTTGTATCTTTATATACATTTCTTCCCTTACCTATTTTCTACGCTTACTTGCTGGTAATTTATTTTTCTTTACCTCCTGAGGTATTCGTTCTGTAACATAGTTGGTATTAATTTCCTTTGCTTTACTTTAAGAAAAAAAAGTTTTTCTATAGTCTTGTTATAATTATAGTTAGTTTTTTACTAACTTTTTGCTTCTCGACTAGTTTTTGCTGTTTGAGTTGCTAGTTTCAGTATGGCTTTTAAGCCTACTGGATTTAAAAAAAAGTGCACTTCCTGTGGCATAAGATTCCAAATTCTGATGCCCACAGGGAGTGCATGTCCTGTTTGGGGCCGGTGCATCTGGATACCTCCTGCTTTATTTGTGCAGCTTTTAATGCCACGACCATTAGTGACTGCAGGAATAAACTAATACTGAAAGGCCTTCTTCCAAGCTTCTGCTTCTTCTGCTAATACTTTGTCATCAGGGGCTCAACCCCCCTCTCAGAAAACTAGAGAGACTAGGGAGCATCAGAAACATTCTTCCTCAAAGTTTCCTCAGTCTGCACCTTCCTCTGAAACTCCTCTGCAAATGTTTCCAAAAGCACAGATCTAAAGGTTTCAGAGATCTTATATATGCTGTTGCCAAGTCTCCTTAGCTCTGTACACCTAAATTTCCTCCGGAGCAGTTCTTCTCAAAGTTAAGGTTTCCTTTTCTTCAGGAGACCCCTAAAAAGTCTTCCAGGCCACCCTCTACCCCTTCTTCGATTAGGTCTTCCCACAGTCTATCAGAGACAGAGGTAGATAGAATGATGAGAAGATTTCTCAGAACACAGGTCCAGATGGGGATCCTGTCAGCTCCCATCAGATCCATCAGCCTTAGGCTTTCATTCTAGCTGCTTCATGCTCTTTCTTTGTTCCAACATGCAGACCTGACAGCACTGACAGTCAAACTGTAGGATCTGAATGTTTTGACAATCTCAACTCTGGCAACATCTCTGACACTATTGGCTCCGACTCTGTTGCAGCATGATGGTTCTTGGAGCTGAAGCATCAGAGTTGGATCCAAGGGATTGACGTCAACTCCAAAGTTTTTGGAGCTGTCGCTTCCTCTTGGAGCCTCAGCACTGAATAGCTCAGTTCTGACTCCTTGGGGTTTGTCTGATCCGAGAGCTTCAGCTTCAGTGGGAATGCCCTTAGTGTCTCCTGGACCCTCATCTTTCCAAGTGGCGGAAAGGGTATTGTTCATAACCTACACTGGCTTTGACCCTTCCTCGGATCCATGCCCCCAAACTCCTTTGGATCCTGTGTCTGGTTACTCACATCTTACATTTCAGGGACAGCAAGCCCAGATAAGCTTCTAAGCTGTTCCCACCAGGGAATTTCCCATCTCTTCTGACACTTCCCCAGAGCACACTGTTGAAGAGGTCATGCAAGAGTAGGCACATGGTTTCCCCAACAAGAATCCCTCACAGAAGACACTTATTCTGATGATGGGAAGAGTTCTCCTAGAACCCCAACTGAGGATGACTCATTCAAAGACATCTTAGAGATCCTTTGCCACAAAGGTGGTTGGTCTGCCCAAAACCTTTCCCAGGAAGAATCAGTGTTCTTTGAAGCCTTCGGGTGTGGACCATCTACTTCTTGGGTTAATCCCACCTGCAAATGAATTGGCAGACCTGGTCTCCTGCAGAGACTGGAAGAAAATGGACTCCACAGAACTGAACCCTAAGTGCCCGGACAAGATTCTTAGTGCCCCATCAGACAGGTTACATGGGACAAAGGATGTTCCTGTAGATGCCATGGTTCTTAGGGCAGCTACTAAGGAGGAGTTGGCTGAGCAGAGTTCCTCTGTCCATCCCCCTAACAGGGAGTCTAGGGGTTGAACAAGTTTGGGAAGCAAGTGTATACATCAGGAACCTTCACTTTATGGTTGCTGGATTTGGCACATTTTACAAGGTTACAGAGGGACGTAATAAAGAAACCCTCTAACTCTCCCCCAGTGCCCATGTCTATAGAGAAACAGAAGTCCTTTTCTTCATGACTGGGACCCTATAATCCATTACTAACATGTCCATGGGGTTAATTTCACATGCAACTGAAGGTTCATAGGTAGGTATTAGGCTACTGGCCTAAGTAAGCCTAGCCATCAATGTTCCCTGGCTTACGCCACCTAAGAAAGTTATTTTCCTGTGCCCCTGTCGAGCAGAGCCACATAAGTGATCCTCGGAGTGTATTTCCTACTTCCCATCCACTCATCAAGATTTTTCTTGAAGAGTGGTAATGAGGAACTTTGCTTGACATAGATGGGTAGCTTGTTCCAGAGTACGGGACGTCTCTGGGACAGGAATCTATCCCTCCAGCATGTCCTGTTTATTGTGGTAACAAGGTTTAGGTCCCTACAGCATATAAGCCCGGAGGGATTGGAATTTCTTTATGTGTACCATGTCCAACAGCTCTGAGTTTGACATAGCTTTATATGTTAGGCAGAGATCACCTCGGAGCAGGCGATATGCTACGGAGTAAAGCTGGAGTTTTTTGATACGGTCAGTGTAGAGCATCTGTTTAAGGCCAGTAATACTCTTTGTGGGGTACTTCTTTGGCCTTTCCAGCTGCTGCAGATGTCTTTTGAGGTGCATTCCAAAAGGGGCATTGTACTCTATAATAGGTCTAATGAGTGTTGAGTAGAGGGAAACAATTACCTCTTTTTTTCCTGGATGAGAATCCTTTTGTGATGAGGTGTGCCACGTAGAAGTATTTCCTGACTACTGTGGTGATTTGATTATCAAAGGAGAGACTACTGTCCACCTAGGTCCCAAGGTCTCTTATCACACATTCGGCATTAAGTAAACTGCCGCCTATGAGGTAGTTCATGGGTACAGAGGTTTTACCAAAGGGGCTGACAATGCACTTTTTGGCACTGAGCTTGAGGCCATGGCTCTGACACCAGGCATCTGTCTCAGTGAGGCCCTTCTTTAGGATGTCCATATCATTTGGGGACTCGACTATGGCACCAAGTTTGCAGTCATCTGTGAACTTCGTTAGCCAAAGGCCTTCTGTGTTAGTCTGTACTTCAGAGAAGTAGATACCAAACAGTAGAGGTCCCAGGACTGAACCCTGTGGTACTCCACTTGTCACTGGTTTGAAGTCAGATTTGGAGTATGCAACTTTTACAGTGTGGGTTATGTCAGTGAGCCAGTTGGCAACCCATCTTGTGATGTAAGGATTTATACCTAGTTTAGTGAGTTTAGCTATAATTTCAGAATGAGGGATGGTGTCAAAAGTCTTGGCGAGGTCAAGATAGGCTGTGTGAACCACCTTACCCTCGTCTACGGCTTTGGTGACTACCTCAAAGTAATCGATCAGGTACAGGAGGCATGATCTGCCTTTCACACACCCGAACTGAGTGGGGTCCAGAGTTTGTAGGTTACCAATGTCTTATTATGAGTTCTATGATGATACTCTCCATGTGGCTCATCAGGCTAATAGGGTGATAGTTCCCGGGATCAGTGGTGGCTCCCCCTTTGTGGAGTGGGATAACTGTTGCTGTGCACCATTCAGTGGGCACAAAGCCTGACGGGTTTGTTCTGAAGTTCGTGTAAAACGCAGCCTGGGATGTTGCCCGGTCCCATGGATGCTGTATTTTTGGATATCTAGGTTGATTAGCTTATGGTCGGATCTGACCAACGAGGAGCTGACTTCAGGTGTGGAACACTGGTCACTTATGTTGGTAATGACTAGGTCTAGGCCCTCATGGGCTGCCAGTTCAGGCATAGCCATTAGGAAACATGCCTGAATGTGGATGTGCGATTTTACGGAGCCCTTTAAGGCATCATTCATGAATGCTCCCTTTGATGGATCCTCCTTATTTGAAACAACAGTTAAAAGAAAACTCCACCCTAGAACTAAAACAAATGTTTTTTTGACTCTATCTTTGTTTCCTGACCTATGTTAACACTTCAAAATTACTGTAAGTGCTTTATTTGCAATTTTAGCCTGTTTTTCACAATATGGCTAACAATGGGGCTTGATGTATCAATGTGATGGGCAGCTGTGTTCTCTGGGTTTGTAGGGAACTGGAATTTTCCTACACTGTTGTTTATTACTAGTTAGCTAGCCTTGGAATATTTGGGTCTCAGGCTTAACATTTATTTCAAAGGAGACATCTTTGTGATCCAATCTGACCAATTAAGACTTTCCACTAGACGAAGTGCATCATTCGTCAATGTTTTTTGTAGATTAGAGCAAGGATACTTGTACCCGCCTATGTGCATGCAGAATAGCTGTTCCAGGGTGTTTATGTTGACAAAGTCCAGGAATGTCTGGGCTTGCGTGTTTGAGGTTAAGTATGATTCCCAGTTAATGTTGGGGTACTTAAAGTCACCCATGAAGAATGTGTTGATTAGACTGAATGGAGTGTGCCACCAGTTTGTACAAGTATATGGTATGGGCTTCCTGGATCACAGAGGGGGGGCCCTACAGCTAGCAAGGCTATGGTATGGACCTTCACTTATGGTAAGCTAGATGAGGACAAACTCAAGTGTATCATACTGTTTGACCAGCCTTGAGGTGTGTTTGTGTTTGATGTAAATTGACACTCCCCCACCTACAGACCTTACCTGTGCAGTAGCTTGTCTAAATGTGTACATGGCACCTTGCACAGGCAGGGTGCTCTCAACATCCTTAAATCAAAGCTTCAGTAATTGCATAGATGTCTATATTCTTCTGGATGAGGAGAGCATGCAGAGAGTGGAGATTCATGTTTGGACTCTTGTCTTTGAGCAGTAACACTTTTAGATTATTCTCAGTTGGTTTAGATATGATGGTAGGGTTACCAGTTTGGTTTTAGTCAATATTCAAAAACCTATGGGAGAGAGGTGCAGACCATCCTCGGCAAAGCAGTGTGGCCTGCTTATCATATCCTCCTCCGCAGATAAATACTGTACTTCCTTGGAGTGACACCAAAAACTAAACCAATTACTAAAATCAATTATCTCCTGTTGGTACTGTGGCATCACCCTTGGAGAAGGTGGAATGCTGGTCAATGCTATGGTCATACCAGCATGGTACACACATTCCAAGAATTCAGGGAGGTACAACTCAGGTGATTTATACCCACATGTACTATTTCGGGAGTCATACTGGTACTTGTCAAGCAATGACTTGAGTGCATGTGTGATTTGGTGGATATGGCGGATCCTAGCCCTTGACAGTCAGCTAACTCATCCTGGTGAATACAACATTTGTAGGGCTCATAACAGAATATTCTAAGACTAAATTATTGTGTTGTTTGGTAGTCTGCCTTATGGGTTAAGTCATCTCATTATGAAAAAGGGGGTGTGCTTTACATTTATACGACTTCAAAATACTGGTACCTTTCGTCTCCAGTACATAATGTGGTCAAGTTTCCTGTACAGTCTGGAAACAAAAGATGAAACTGATAGCATACAATCTCCTTAGCCATGAATATCAAATATTACATTCTTCATATATTAATAGGCGTTCCGACAATGGTGATGAGTAAGTGGACTGCAAGAACACACGTGCAGAGGTTCGGGTAGAAATCTTTATAAATGATAACCATCCTGACAGAGTGCCATTGAACTAAGTTCAGTTATACTTCACATTTGGTAAAGCAAACATCTGCTGGACTTGTACTTACTACGTGTTCCATTAGGACCTCTGTAAAGTCATCACTACTTCAAGAAGAAATTTTAAAAATCAAGTGAAAGCCTGGGGTTGGTTTATAAAAGGATGCTGAACAGTTTATTTAAGGCTGTGGTGTTCAAGTAGTTAACATAGGATCTAAAACATCAGATATCATCATAACCATATCTAAAGGGTGCAGGTACAAAAGGGTAGCACAGAGCCTGGCAATGCAAGAAGATGTTGTCCTCAAGTTCAGTCATGCATGAAGGAATACAAAGCAGCATAACGCCCAAGAATGAAGCCTTAAAATAAAAGTGTAAACAAATAGAGGGGAACATATCACAGATATGACTTTGCTTCCCTAAAGTATACCTTTCTTCTTTTTACTCACAGTTTATCAGTGACCCTGTCAAGATAATAAACACTGCCCTCCCAAATGGTCCTGCATTTCTGAATCAAATCAACTACCATTTGCAAGCCTCTGATGATTAAATAGCCTCTTTACTGTGGTGGAATATACCAAATAACCACATTTATTCTGATATCTATCATACATAAGCAACAGTCTACTGCCAGAACTGTGAGAAAGGCAGATATCTAAATGGCGTTCCAGATGAGCATAATACGAGTCAGAAATCTATCTGCCCTAACCACATTTCCAGTGTGCTTGTGAACGATAATTCTACCTACAAAGGCACATAGAAACAGACAACTGGTGCCAGAGCCATGGCCTCAAGCTAAATGCCAAAAAGTGTATAGTCATCCCCTTTGGCAAAAACAAAGTGCCCACAAATTACCACATAGGTGGTAATCCATTAAGTACAGAAGAAGTAATTAGGGACCTGGGGACCCAAGTTGATAGCAATCTCTCATTTGACAACCACGTGGCCAAAGTGGTTAGAAAAACATTTTATATAGCCCACCTAATCATGAAGGGATTCACATCTAGATCAGGGGACGTCATTGTGCCTCTTTACTCATCCCTCATCAGGCCCATAATTGAGTACAATGCCCCTTTTGGGATGTACCTTACCAGACACCTGCAGCAACTGGAAAGACCCCAAAAGTACCTCACCAAGAGGATCAAAGGGCTCAAACAGATGCCATATGCTGCCCGGTTAAAGAAACTCCAGCTCTACCCAGTGGCATACCGCCTGTTCAGAGGCGATCTGTGCCTGACGTATAAAGCCATGTCCAACCCGGAATTAATGGACATGCTGCACCTCAGAAAATCCAAATCCCATCGAGCTCACGCTCGAGACTTGAACCTCAGCAATGAAATAAATAGGACATGCTGGAGGGCCAGATTCATAACCCAGCGGCTCCCTTCACTCTGGAATAAAATTCCAGTCCAGGTTAGGCAGAGTCCCTCGTTGACTCTCTTCAAGAGGAATCTTGATGAGTGGATGGGAGATCGTAGGTTTACCCCGGGTATCACTTCTGTGTCACTGTTAGACAGAGGCACAGTATACTAACCTCGAAAAAGGGCATAGCAAAATAAATTTAAAATGGGTGGCGAAAGCCAAACACATTCTGGCTAGGCTTATAAATGCCCTAGGGCAGATAGCCTAGTATGAACCTATGAACCTATATATACACAGGAGAACTGGACATTGTGCAAAGTTGAAAACAGTTAACATAAAAATACCCTACAAACAAAATAAGGCGATTTATGTGAGGCATTTTGGGATTCCATACCTTGTCATCCAACAGCCTTTTTTATGAGTATTCATAATGTAGTAATGATGTTAAACTGTATTCCACACCTGACAAAGGAGTGCTGCTAAGGAAACACACACACACACACACACACACACACACACACACACACACACACACACACACACACACACACACACACAATTACCTTATGACTTAACAGTACTAAATTAAAACAGCAAGTTAATATTTGTCACAGACGTGCAGTCAATTATCTTATTCACAAGGACATCAAAGTTAATGTCATAAAGTGAATACCTGTTCTTTTGAAGTCAGCACAGAGTTTTAGCCTTTTTCGGATGCTACTCTCAGAGTGTGAAGGAAATGCTTTCTTTATGTCTTCCATTCGAATTCTTCGAGGACGATCTTTACTCTTCCAGAAAAGACGATAAATGAATACCTAACAAAAAAAAAAACATATGAAACAAGGACACACAAATCTTGGTATATCATTCATATAAAAAGCAAACAAAGTTATTAATGCGGTTTGTTTACATTTGTGGGACAGTGGAAATGCAGCAGCAGACAGGGCACACATTCAAATACATAATTTGCAGCTTTAATCACAGAATTTGCCACTGGACAAGGGCCACTGACCTACACAATCTACCCTATTGTACTTCAAATATGAATTACTATACTCAAACCTTTACAACCTTAACAAAACAAGCTAAGTAGGCAGCACAAGCATTTTAAGTAAAAGTCCAGAGGGAAGCAGAGAGTAAGAAAACACCATTACTCTTGGTGAGTCCTGATGCACAGAATGCATTTGCTACAGTCAGCTGAGATTTTAGGGGTAGGAAAATCATGGCATTTGCATTCCCTAACAGAATAATAGGGTTAATAAGGAGGATGTATGAAGAGCCAGAGGCAAAATGAATGTGCGTGGGCTCCTCTCTCGAAGAAGGATACAGGAATCAGCATAGATATCACCTTTCCCAACTGCTATTTGTTTTATATATACTGATGATGGCAAAGAAAAAAAGAAGTCATTTACTCAAAGTCTCTTAGTTGGCTCGTGGCTAGGAAGGTATCCCATAGTGCACTAGTACAATCCCCAGATCTTGTTTGCTGCTAACTATGGAATGATAGAAATAAAAGTATCCAGTAATAACAACAATAATGAAAGGTCTCTACCCTACCAAGGCAACACTATCCGGTCTCCAGATCTTACCAGGATGGGGGTAGGTGGGTGGATTCTTAAGAATGAAGGGCGAGATGGACTACAAACATGGAATGTTATGGTGAGTATATAACTTCTTTATGTTCTGTAGTCCTATCTCACCTTCATTCTTACATATGGGACAGCATCCCTAGCACCTTATTCTTGGGTGGCTCATGGGAATATATTCCTGAGTACCGTGGAACCAAAGGAGGCTCTACCCCCTTGAGGTCATATCCAATCTGTAATGAGTAATAAAGGTATGAGGGGTAGCCCAAGTTGCTGCTGCACAGATACTGTCAATTGGGACTCTGGTTTGAAGGCAGCAGGTGTAGACTGGGATCTTGTAGAATGAGCCTTAATCTTGAACGGTAGAGTCTTTCCATTGGAGGAGTAAATGAAGGAAATACAACTCAAAATCCAATTAGATAGGGTCACTTTAGAGACTGGCAGACCTATTCCAGATTCAGAAAAGGATACGAACAATTGATCTGACTTTCTGAGTTCCTTAGTCTTGTGAAGGTAGAACTGTAACTGCATCTGAACATCAAGCTGATGAAATTTGTAATCTGCAGTGCTGGAATGATTAGGGAAAAAACTGGTAATTCTATGGTTTGGTTCAAATTAGTCTGAGAGCAAACTTTAGGGATATAGGAAGGATTTGTATGAAGGGAAACTATGTCTTTGTGGAAAATCAAATAAGGAGGCTTAATTGACAATGTTTGTAACTCTGATACTCGTCTAGCTGATGTGATGACTACTAGAAACAAAGTCTTCCAAGACAGAAACTTCAATAGACACGAATGTGCGGGTTCAAAAGGCGGGGAAGTTAGTTTGGACAGAACAAAGTTTAGATCCCAAGGAGATACAGGTTCCTGAAAGGGAGGTCTCAGCAAAGTAGCGCCTTTAAGGAAGGTTTTACATAATTTGTGGGACATCAGATTAGATTCATGTTGTCCCAAATGAGAGTTAGATATCGCTGCCAATTCAACCCCAATTGTGGCAGCAGCTGATCCCTGATGGAAAAGTTCAGACAAAAATTCTAAAACCATAGGGATGGATGCTGTGTAAGGATCTACATTTCTTTCTTTAGCCCAGATAGAAAACCTTCTCCATTTGCTAGTGTATAACTTCCTAGTGGAAGGTTTATGAGAAGACGTAAGGATGTGGGTCACAGCAGGTGTAAGATCATGAAGCCTGACTAGGGATGGAAGTAGAGCAGCCACACTGTCAAGGTGAGGGTGTGGAGGCAGGGGTGAAGGGAGCGTGGCATGTGTGTGTCAAGAGGTCTGGCACTGGGTCCAGAGTCCATGGATCGTCTAGTAGAGGAGGCCCGAGAAAGGGGAACCAAATCTGGCGAGGCCAGTAAGGAGTGATGAGAATCATTTTGCTTCCCAATAACTTTGCTTTCTGTATCACTTTGGATATGAGCAAAAAGGGAGGGAATGCATAAAGGAGTCACATGGGCCAATCGACTCCCCCAGAGGGGGGATGAGGGAGAAATAGCTGCTGCATTTGGCGTTGATCGGACTGGCAAAGAGATCGCAGCAAGGCTGTCCCCATTTGCTGAAGATCTGTTGTGCTATTTCCTGATTCAGAGACCACTCGTGAGGCATCAAGATTGCCCTGCTGAGCTTGTCGGCTATCACACTGGTTGTCCCCGGGATATGCGTTGCTACTAGAAAGTGTTGGGAACATACCGCCCACTTCCAAACACAAAAAGCCTCTTGACAAAGGGGGGTAAGATCTGGTTCCTCCTTGCTTGTTTAGATACCATACCACTGACATATTGTCCGATTGGATTGCTATCGTCCCTAGAGGAAGAAAGTCGTGAAGTGCTTGCAACGCTAGAAGCACTGCTCTCATCTCTAGGACACTGATATGCAGGTGAGCCTCGTGATCTGGCCATGTGTCTTGGACAGTCCTGCCTAGATAATGCCCCCTCCCCCACCCGATCTGTGAGGCATCCCTGGTCACAGTAGCAACGGGTTGGCAAAGAAGGAATGAAGTGCCTGTTGTCAGCTGGTCAGGTTGAATCCACCAACGAAGGTCCTTTTTGCAAGACTCTGTTATGAGGATATGGTGAGATAGAGGCAGTTGTTGAAAGGACCACTCAGAAGATAGAAGCCATTGGAGAATTCGCATATGCAATCTGGCTAGAGGGACTAGAGTTATGGTGGAGGCCATGGTCCCTAAGAGTTTCAGCACTGTCTTTGCCTTGACCTTCTGTAGAGGAAGTAGACTGAAAATTTGTTGCCGGAGGTTTCGAATTCTGTCTGCAGGTAGATGAGCTAGCATGGCGACCGTGTCTATTTCTGCGCCTATAAAAGTCACAAATTGAGAGAGCGATAAGGCAGACTTTTCCCAATTTATTGTAATCCCCAGCTGGGAACAGAGCTGGATGGTTGAATCTCTGGTTTGTAGGAGTAGGTGCCTAGTGGTGGCAGACAGGAGCCAGTCATCCAGGTACGGAAACCCTCAGAATCCTCGACATCTCAGGTGAGCTGCCATACATTTGGTGAACACCCTGGGGGTTGTGGTGAGACCAAAGGGCAGAGTACGAAATTGGTAATGACTGGCTCCCAGCCAGTAGCGTCGATGACTCCTCGATGCTCTGTCCATTTTTGTATGGTAGTACGCATCTTGGAGGTCTATGAAGCACATCCAATTGTCTTTCCCTAACAGAGGGAGTATAGACTGCAGTGTCACCATCCAGAACTTGGCCTTCTTTATGGATTTGTTTAGTCTGCTGAGGTCCAAGATAGGCCTCCAGTCCCCTGTTCATTTTGTCACTAAAAATAATCTGGAGTAAGTTCTGAATCCTATCTGGTCTGCGGGGATGGTTTGGATGACTCTCTTTGAAAGCAACTTTTGCACTTCTACAGTTGCTTGATCCCTGTGATTGGGTGGAACACCCAGGATCTTCTTGAGAATGTGGGGTGGAAGAGAAAAGGGTATGGAGTAACCTCTGGTAATTATTCTTTGTACCCATTTGTCTTGGGTGATGTTTAGCCAGGCCTCTGGATACAAAGATAGGCGACTGGCTCCAGAGAAGCACAGCCAGGCTCCACATCAGGAGTGCTGATAGGGATGGCCTTGAAAAGAATCGCGGCCACCCTGGTTTTGCGGACCCCCCTGCCTCTAGGGCGACTTCTACCATTAGCTCCTCCTACTCTGCCTCTGAAGGAGGAATCACCCTTTGCATCCGGGAAAAATCTCTGGGACTTCTTGAACCACATCTTACCACCTCTCTGTCCCTTGGGATATGGTCTAGAAGGGATGGTAAAACGTACTCCCATGGCAGAGAGAGTTTCCCCTTCTTGTTCGCACCTGGTGAGTGTATCTTTTACCTTAGGTCCAAACAGAGAAGAACCATCAAAGGAGGCATTGGTAAAGGTAGACTTGAAAGGCTCCACAAAGTTACATAAGCACACCAAGGAGTGTCTCCTAAGGGAATCTCCGGAACCCGCTGCCCTGCTTGCTCTGTCAGCTGCATAGGAGATCAGCCTCATGGAGGAATTCGCAATGGAATTTAAGGTGGACAACTGAGCAGTCACCTTCTCAGGAACTCCTTCAGTAGATGTACCTTGAAGAGTATTCTCCTAACTCCTTGAGGAGATTTCTCTGAAGTCTAGTAAAATGTGTGAGATAGTTTAGCGATCTGAGGGTAAAAGCCTCTGAAGAGAAGATATGCTTCCCATATCTATCCATTGTTCGAGACTCCTTGTTCGGCGGATGGACAGATTAAGCCTCCGCAAGCTCCTTCTTAGTGGCCGCCCCCACCACCACCATGGCATTTACAGGCACGCCCTTGGACAAAAACTCTTTCTCTTTTGAGGCAGAGAGAAATTTATTGGCTCTGCTGGGGACTGGCTCCATAGCATCAGGTGTCTCCCACACCTTTCGACTAACCAGGTCCAAGAGTTCGTCAAAAGGTGGAGACACCCAAGAGGCCAAAGGTTGAGACCCAAAAGCCTTCAGGTACACTGACTCTTCATCAGAAAGGGGTGACAGTGGGCAAGCCGCCTCTCTGCTTTAGGATCTCTAAGATGTCTACAAGGGAGACACCATCAGAGGATGACTTGGGGGGCCCTTCTGACTCATCAAGGTCAGTGTCTGAAGTGATGGACTCATCCGAGGAGTCTACATGCTTCCTCTTGCATGTCCTCTTTCGAGGGGGCTCCTCAGAAGGATATTCTGGGGAGGTCTCTGAAGACTGGGGGCTACCCAAAGGGGGCTCCTGTGGCTGCGGGTCTCTGCTGTTGAGAGAGAGAGAGCAGGTGCTGAGACCGAGGTCGGTGCTTGAATGGGAATAATATCGGTACCCTTGTGTGGAGCTGATGAGGTAGACAGCATGCTCATCATCTCTAAAGCAAATCTCTCTGGCTCCGAAGACAGCCATGGTTCCAAGGAGACGAAGGTAGTCCTCGGCTCCAGAGTGACCGGCTTTGAGATGGATGTAGGGTCCAAGCTCACCCTATTCGACGCCCCGAGAGGGAGATGTTGCACCAAAGAGGTTTGGGTCCAAGTGTCCCTGACGGGGCCGACCAGTGAGCTTCGGCTCCTAGACACCACAGATGGTGCCGAAGGTGTCAGAGCGGAACTCTGCTCCGAGACAGCCACAAGGGGAGCTGGAACCGAGGGTTCCACAAAAAGCGGCACTGAAATCTCCGGCTCCGAAGGCCCGACTTGGCTCAGAGGAGGAACCACAACAGGGAGAATAAACTAAGGTGGCTCCGTAACCGACTGGGTCAGAGCCAACAACAATTTGGGCAAAGCAGATGACTTCAAGAGTCTAAGCACTACTCTCTCCACATCTTCTTCTGACAGGCTCTTGGAGGATCTGGATGACAGGGTAGGCAATCTGGATCTCTGTAAAATTGGAGATCTTAAGGTTGGGAAGACCGGTAAAAGATCTCTGGACCGGCTCCAATGCAATTTTTCAGTAGCCGGCTCCGAAAAGCTTGGGGCCGACACTGTAGTGTCAACATAGACGACCTCGACCGGCTCAGAGGACAGTGGAGCCGAGGAGGTAGAAGTTTTATCCATTTTCAATTGTTTCAGAGGAGGCTCTGATACACTAGTTGGCACCGGAGAATGCCTCTTGGCCGACTTGACCTTCTCTTTTCTGGATGAATGGGACTTTGATGAGGAAGAACAGCTTGCTAAGTCTTCCTCGAAGGAAGGCTTGAGGAGACCTTTCAGAATTAACTTGTTCTTCTGCTCCTGGAGAACTCTGGAACTAAAGGAATGGCAGAATGAACAGGTTTCCCGCAAGTGACTGGCTCCAAGACAATAAACACAATTACTGTGGCCATCTGTAACTGACATCTTCTGGGAGTACTTTATGCATTTTCTAAAACATGAAGGTGTGTGATCTTTGGACTCTTTAGACATTTTGAACAGAGTTCTATAAACAAGGAAAGGAAAACAAGGTCCTCTAATTTTAAACGGGCCTTGCCCTAAGACAGGTACACAACAAACACAACGAGGACTAGGTCCTCTAACTTAAACGGAACTAGCTGGTAAGCTAAGTCGGAGAAAAAAACAGAAACTTAAGCAGCAGGCAAAGTACGAGACAAATAACACTGCACGCAATCCTCTAATCTATAAAAATTGACAAAACAAGGCCCTAATACAAACGTGGACCTACAGAGATATATAAACTGTATCAAAAACTAGCAAAAACACTGCATACAATATAAATGTATGAAAAAGCGAGCAAAACAAGGTCCTAACACAAACACGGACCTACGTAATATCAAATGTATTAGAAACTAGCACACAGGATACCACATGGAGAACAACAAGGGACAACGGTCAACAAGTTCTCAAAAAACTAACTAATTAAATGGCAAAAACACTTCTAAACACTAGCTATAAGATAACTAACTCTAATATTAAGGATAACTAGCTAAAGAATCAGTAAAGTGAATAATAATGAAAAAAGTTTTCAACTTAGCCACGGCCAAGCAAGAAGCATCTGAACTCGTAGAAGTGGCAAACGATATCTAGGGATTGCACTAGTGCACTATGGGATACTTACCTAGCCACGAGCCAACTAAGAGACTTTGAGCTTTGTAATAGGCCGAGTCGGAGCCGAGGATCAGCTCCAAACCCATGTGTAAGAATGAAGGCGAGATAGGACTACAAAACATAAAAGGATTCACAAATTATATTTTATAACTGGTATGGTATGTAAAAAAATGTCAGCTTTATTTGCAGACATTATTTTTGTCCTTTACAAACCTAGTGAAAGGGAATTCCAGTAATGTGGAACATTCTGAAACAATTTTAAGTCTATTCAAAACATGAAATAAACTTAAAACAAGGGCTATAGTGGTAAATTATAAGCACACACAAAGGCATTGTTTAAGCAATACCTATACTTATGGCAACATGATAAGATGTAGCATTTAGCTGTATGGATTTAAAAGACTCTGTTAGTAAGAAAATAAACAAAAGATAATATAAAAACTAAGAAACTGGAATCTCCTAGTTATGGATACAGACAGTATGATTCAAGCCTTGTATACATATTATTTTATTCATTTAATCAACCAGGGAAGATGTGGGTAATAATTAATAGAAGAGGACAAGAGTTAAGGAGGATAAGATGATTCTCCCCATTGAACAAGGTGGCTTATGGTTACCTGACTTGAAAGAGGAATCTGAAGGATAGACAGTTAATGTTAATATACATATTCACATGCTAATTTATATCCACATTCATCTCATGTAAAATTATTTGCAGGGTACATGACTTAATATAGATCAGTATGTTCTACTTTATCTAGAGCTGTAAGGCCATTTATACTGCAAGTTAACAATGACAAAACATCCATACAGTTAAAAAAAGCTTTTACTCCCACATATTATACATACCATTTATTTTTGAATACGTTTCCATCTGTATCTGAACCCATGTCAAATTTTCCAAATCTTATTTCTTCAATAAAAACACCCAAGAAACAAAAAAATGTAATGCACTTTTAAAAAATCCTATTTTTACTCACAGCAAACAACACAAAACTATATGAACTTTCTAAAAAGTTAATCTACTTTCCAAATAAGAATAGCTGTTTTTGTCTTTATTGGCCTGAAATTGTCCATAAAAAGACTTAAAAAAAAAAAAAAAAAAAAAAAAGTCATGGACATTCAGAACTGCCATTTAGCTGAAAAACCTGATATCCTTAAAGGGTAATTTGCATATATCCCATGTTGCCTCTGATTCAAGGGGTTTAAGGTACCGCTAGATTTTCCACTACAAAATCAAAGAAATTATCTTTTAATTCTACATATAATATGGTCAATGCAGTTTTACATTCCCCCACCACTCCAAGGTCACAACATTATATTAACCTGAATTTGCTTCTTTACAGCCTTTCTTATTTTGTTACAGTATAACTCTACAACTAAGAAAGAGGGCCTTCTTACATTTATATCACTAACATATACAGCAGTCGCTGTTAAATCTCTCAATTTACACCGTAAATGCCTCTGAGTACACACTAACAGAACTACTTTACAATATATAACGCAACTTAGATCAGGACAATTTTATACAAATGTTAACAAGAACAATAGTTTTATTTACAGTTACTTCTTCACTATCTTCAGTGTCTTTCTAAACATTAATGACAAACAGGGATTTGTGTGTTACAGTTCTCTTATTAGTTTAACAAAGTCAACAAACATTCAGTCTTTTTCAACCTTCTTATAGGAACACAATTCATATGTCTAAACTATACCTTTTTTCTACCTAAAACATCATGCTCAGAACTCTAAAAAAATAAACACAAGAGAACAAAAAATCTAAAAGATATATGTAATAACGCAACCACAAGTTTGGTGGGTAAGCACTTTGCAAACTGTCATCACAGGGAAGACAATCTTTTACAACTCAGCTTTGCATCAAAAGACATTACAGAATTTCTGTGCCAGAAGGAGACTAATGTAAGTACAGTAATTTGCAGCCTTCAGGACTTAATAGCAAATTGAAAATTAATCTTGCATAATAAAATAGAAGTTATGTTCTTACCATAACGTTCCATGTTAGTTGTCTTCTTCTCGCCTTCTTCTTGCTGGATGGGTTCGGCCGACCTCTCGGCTCGACTACCACCAAAAGCTTCGTTATATCCCACAATGCTGAGTTACTTCAGATCAGCTTATAATAGTAATAGAACAACTCTAAATAGAGTCCACCTCTAACAGGGAGAAAGAAAGGTGACCTACATCCTGATTCAGGAAAAATGCAAGCAGCATATGCCTAAGTAAAGAGGTGGTAGAAAGAGAGGTCACATTCACAACTCCTCTAGGTCTGTCCAAGAAGAAGACAACTAACATGGAACGTTATGGTAAGAACATAACTTCTATATGTTAAGTTGTCTATATTCTTGCTGGATGGAGCACCTTGTCCCGGGTGGCCTAACGGAACAGACTCCTGAGAACAGTGGAACCAAAGTTAGCTCTATGCCTAGAAGCTAAATCCAACTTATAATGAGAAATGAAAGTGTGAGGCACAAATGGTGTCAATAGGCAGTCTGTCTTGGAAGGCTAAAGAAGTAGCCAAAGCTCTGGTAGAATGGGCCTTAGGTTTATTAGGCAGCTTTTGGTGTCTAATCTCATAAACAAGGGTAATCAGAGATGTAAGCCATCTAGATAATGATACCTTTGAAACTGAAAGTCCTTTTCTGCTTTCTGCATAGGAGATAAACAGTTGGTCAGATTTTCTGAATTGTTTTGTTCTATCCAAATAGTACCTCAACTGATGATGAACATCTAGCCAGTGTAATTTTTGTTCAGACCTATTGGAATATTCTGGAAAAAAAGACAGGGAGATCAATGCTTTGATTTAGATTTGACGTCGAGACTACCTTAGGCAAAAAGGATGGGTTGGTTTGTCCTTATGGAACAATAGATAAGGAGGTCGACAGCTGAGTGCATGAAGTTCTGAGACTCTTCTAGCTGAAGTAATAGCTACCAGAAAGAGAGTCTTCCATGATAGCAATTTTAAAGAACAGGAGGCTGCAGGTTGAAAGGGGAGAATCAAAGAAGTAAGAACTAAATTTAGGTCCCAAGGAGGAGGAGGATTTCTTATAGGAGGTCTGAGAAGAAAAACTCCTTTCAAAAAGGCTTTACAAAGCTTGTGGGACATTAAGGCAGATTCAGAAATACCTACATGAAAGTTAGAGATAGCTGCCAATTGAACTTCAAGAGTAGAAGGGGATGAACCTGCATGGAAGAGTTCAGCTAGAAATTCAAGGACTATTTGGATGGAAGCAGTGAAAGGATCTATGTCCCTTCCTTGAGCCCAATATGTGAAACAAATAAATCTTCCTAGTGGAAGATTTATGGAAGCTATCAAAATATCTCGAACAGAGTGAGATAATTGAGGAAGCCTGGCTAATGTTGGAACTGGAGAAACCAAGCAGTGAGGTTCAGAGAGGGGACCCGATTGATGGATCAAAAGGTCTGGAACTAGGTCCAGATGCCAAGGTCGCCCAGTAGAAATTGATGGGGAACCACACCTGTCGAGGCCAGTAAGGAGCAATGAGGATCAACGAGGCCTTCTGAGCGATAGCTTTCTGTATCACCTGAGAGATTAGTGGGAAGGAGGAAATGCATACAGAAGTCCCGGGCCAAACTTGCTGCTGGGTTGGCCTGGTAAAGGGAATAGAGTGAAATAATGTCTGCACTTGCTGTTTTGGGGAGTAGCAAAAGATCGCAGCAAGGCTGACCCCACTTAAGAAAATCTCTCACCACAGAGTCTTTCAGAGACCACGAGGCATGAGGATAGCTCTGCTCAATTTGTCCGCTATTTGATTGCACTGCTCTCATCTCCAGAACATTTATGTGCAAGTGGCATTCGCCTGGTTGCCATGTGCCCTGGGGTCTTCCCAACAAGAGCTGAGGGGAAGACATCCACCACATGAGATGATTTTGCTGGTATGACCATTGTGTAAAGAGCATCCATTGAAGGATTCGCATGTGGAATCTGGCTAATGGAAGCAGAGGTATGGCATAATTCCCAACACTTTCAGAACTAACCTGGCTTTGATTCTGTTGTTGTTGAAAAGGAGTGAGACCAGTCTGTGCATGTCTGTTATTCTCTGATCTGTTAGCAGACATGTCTACTGTGTCTAGATTTACAAAACAGACTTTTTGAAATGCCTAACTTTTGACAAATGCGAAAAGTGTAATCCCTGGCCATCAGAAGGAGATGCTTGGTGGGAGCTGTGAGGAGCCAGTCGTCCAAATATGGAAACACCTGGAATCCTTGTCGCCTCAGGTGAGAAGCTACCACTGCCATGCATTTGGTAAACACCCGGGGGGCAGTGGTGAGACCAAAGGGCAGGGCCCTGAATTGAAAATGACTGGTTCCCAGTCTGAAGCGGAGAAATCTTCTGTTCATTTTATGTGATAGTACGATCCTGAAGGTCTATAGAGCACATCCAGTTTCCTTTTCCCAATAGGGGAAGGATGGACTGCAGCGTGACCATCAAATCTTGTTTTCTTGACTGATCTGTTCAAGATACTGAGATCCAAAATCGGTCTCCAGTCCCCTGTTTTCTTTGGAACTAAAAAGAACCTTGAGTAGATTCCGGATCCTTGCTGGTCTGCTGGAACTGGCTGAACTGCTCTTTTGCAAGCAGTTTTGAAATTTCCAAAACCGCTAGATCCGGTGGAACATCTGGAAGGGATTTTTGATTGTTTAGAAAGGGGATAGAATATGACGGACTGTACCCATTTGTCTTGAGTCAGGGATAGCCAGGCTTTTGGGTACAGTGACCAACACTCACGGATGCTGAAAGGGCTTATCAGAGAAGGCTACCATTGTTATTCCCTCTGGCAAGTCCCTTGATTTTGTTTACGGAACCACATTTTCCCACTTTTCTGGCCTTTGGGGTAAGGCCTAGAAGGAGTAGAAAACAGAAAGAGTCTTGCCATCAGTCACCTAGTCAAGGTTTCTTTCACTTGAGGACCAAAGAGATGATCCATCAAACGGGAGTTAGTGAAAGACGCCTTGAAGGATCCAGGCATGCCCACACCTGTCCCTCATCAGCCGCATAAGAAAGGAGTAGCCAGCTGAGTGTTCATTTTATCTTGAAAACCCGCAGCTGTAGGATCCTTCAACATGTCACCTTTAATCAAGTCTCTTTGAAGACGAGTGAAATGGCACAGGTAGTTCAGCATAGTAAATGTCGCTGTCCATGGACCTAGATTCCTTGTTAGGTGGATGGACAGGTACTGAAGGATCAGCTAGTTCCTTCTTAGTGGCAGCAGCTACCACCATAGCATCCACAGAAACTCCTTTTGTCAAGAACTGATGAATTTGGAGGGTCTCCTGGGAGTGGGATCTACTGAATCAGGAGCCGCCCATGCCTTTTAGCAACCACCTGCATGAGGGGGTCAGGACACCCAGGAGGTGGAAGCAAGATATACAGATTCATCCTCCGAAGGGTTAAGGGCTGGCCAATTTCCCTCTGCTTCAGGATCTCTAGAATGTCTGCAAAAGAGACATCTTCAGAAGGGGAACGGGGAACCCTCGGAATCATCTAAATCTGTATCAGATGTGATTGACTCAGGTGAGTCAATGTGTTTACACTTCCTCTTCCGAGGGGCTCTTCTGCAACATCAGGAGAGGCCTCAGAAGAGGATGAAATCCCCACATGGGGTTCCTGAGGAGCTGGCTGGTCCGGGATGAGGGACCTGTGTCAGGCAAAGCCAGAGGTCCCCACCGACAGTGATGAGATTCTTCTAAGGAAGAAATCGGCTCAACGGAGTCGGAGGAGGAATATATTGATGGACAAGGGCAGGCATCGACTGATGAGTCGGGCTCTGAAGCATCTGGGCTAGTGCCTCGGACTTAAGAAGTCGACTCACTACCCTCTGAAGGTCATGATCCGATAGCCTCGATGACCTAGAGGAATGATCAGACAGCAGGGGAGATCCTGGAGCCGAATGAACGGAGCCAAGGGACGGTGACCTAAGATCTGGAAACTGTGGACTGAGACTCATCTCCAGCCGGAGGAGATGGTGTAGTGGAGTTAGAAAGCTTTAGGTCCGGCTCAGTTGCTGGAGCCGAGGACCTAGAAGCCTTAGAGGGCTTCCCAGAGACAGAAAGGAAGAAGACCCCTCAGGATCAACTTATTTTTCTTTCCTGCAGGACCCTGGGGCTGAATACAGCACAGGAGTCGACACAAGAAGTGTGACCATCTGTCAGAGACATTTTCTGACAGCACGCATCACACTTCTTGAAGCCTGAGACCTTTGTGTCTTTAGACATCCTAAACAAAAGTGTAATCACACACACTCAACAGACACACTGATTACACTAATCTACTTTTTAAACTCAAAAATAAACAATTACTAAAGTTTACCAAGAGTAACACACACACACAACTAGATGGAGAAAGGCCAGAAGGCCGAGAGAGAACTTTAAAAGTTCTTGGAAAAAAATTGGGATTTTCGGAAAATGGAGTAGAAAACCACTACACTAAGGGAAATATATTTAAACTCAAAAATATAGGGTTTTAAGTGATCTAATTTTACCAAAATTACACTTACCAACAAGCCGGTAGAAAAACCAACACCGCAAACGAGATCTGGGGTAACTCCGCCTAGCATTGTGGGATATAGGGGAGCCTCGAGCCGGTGGAACCAACTAACCCATCCAGCAAGAATGAAGGCGAGATAGACAACTTAACATTCTATATTTCTAGATACAAATAATAATGAATTGAAAATTAAACATCTTACATAAAACCTATAATACATTTAGATAAAGTATAAAAGTTTTAACTAGATAATGTACTGGTATTACTGCATAGGTGTTACTAGGCTAATGGCCCTGGAGCCTTTAAAAGCCTAGCCCATAGGATTACCCTGGCATCGTGCCACCCGACCTTAGTTCCTAGTGCTTCTGTCAAGTGGAGCTACTGGAGTTATCTATGGGGTGAATTTTCTATTTCCCATCCACTCATCAAGATTTCTCTTGAACAGGGCCAGTGAGGTGCTCTGTTTGACATGTATGGGAAGTCTATTCCATAGCATGGGCAGTCTCTGGATTATGAACCTGTCCCTCCAGCATGTTCTGTTGACTGTGGTAATGACGTTGAGGTCTCTGAAAAGTGTAGTGCAGAGGGACTGGGATTTCTTTAGATGTAACATTTCTAACAGAGCTGGGTCAGACATGGCCTTGTAAGTCAAGCAGAGATCACTTCTAAGTAGGCAATATGAGACAGAGAATAGTTGGGAGTTTTTTGAGTCTGTCCATATAAGACAAGTGTTTAAGGCCTAGAATCCTGAGTCTGTCCATATAAGACAAGTGTTTAAGGCCTAGAATCCTCTTTGTGAGGTACTTTTGTGGCCTCTCCAGTTGTTGCTGGTGTTTAGTAAGGTACATGCCAAATGGGGCATTGTACTCGATGATTGGCTTAATGAGGAAAGAGTAGAGGGAGACAATGACCTCTTTCTTCCTGGATGCAAAACACTTAGTAATAAGATGTGCCACATAGAATGACTTTCTAACCACAGTGGCAATGTGGTGGCCGAAAGAGAGGTTGCTGTCAACCTGAGTTCCCAGATCTCTTATAACGCATTCTGTGTTCAGTGGACTACCACTGATGTGGTAATTCAAGGGAACCAGGTTTTTCTCAAAGGACATGATGACACATTTTTTGGCATTGAGCTTAAGGCCATGGTTCTGACACCAGTCGTTGGTCTCAGTGAGGCCTTTCTGTAGAATGTCAACATCACTTGGGGAGTTAATAATGACTCCCAACTTGCAATCATCTGCGAACGTTGTCAGCCAGAGTCCCTTCGTGTTGCCCTGGACTTCAGAGAAGTAGATACCAAACAGGAGAGGACCTAGGACTGAACCCTGTGGGACTCCACTTGTGACTGGTCGGCAGTCTGACTTTTGTTGTCAGCTACTTTCACACTGTGGGTTCTATCTGTGAGACAGTTTGCAACCCACCTAGTGATATACAGGTTGATGCCTAGCTTAGTGAGTTTTTCTATGATTCCTGAGTGGGGAATGGTATCAAAGGTCTTGGCCAGATCAAGTTAGGCTGTGTGAACCACCTTGCCTTCATCCACAGCTCTGGTGACTGACACAAAGAAGTCGACTAAGTTGAGCAGGCATGATCTACCCATCACAAAATCAAACTGTGTGGGATCCAGAGTTTGGAGATTCCCTATATCCTTGTTTATTAGGTCTATGATGAATCGTTCCATAGCTTTGCATATCAGACTCTTTAGGCTAATGGGGCGATAGTTCCCAGGGTCTGTAGTCACTCCTCCTTTGTGGAGAGGGATGACTGTAGCAATGCATCATTCGGTAGGGACAAAGCCTGAGGTGAGGCTGTGATTGAACAGGGCACACAGGTGAGGTGCCAGTTCACTCTAATTCATGTAGAACACAGCCAGGGATATTGTCAGGTCCCACAGAAGATGTATTCTTGGCCTTGGAGAATGCTGTTTTAACCTGTACATAAGTAATACTGGGTGACTGGCAATCTACTGTTAATGTGATAGTTCCTTTGAGAGGGGAGAGAGGGGTAAAGTTGGCACTGAATCTGTCGGCCAGTATATTTGCAATATCTTTTGGCTCGGTATAGGAGGTACCATTGTGCAGTAGCTCAGAGTATTGCCATGGAGATTCTTTACATAACTATAGAAGGCCTTGTGGTTGTCTTTACTATCTGCCACAATTCTGTTTTCATAGCTAGATTTAGAGGATTTGATGAGGGATCTCAACTTTTTGTTGAGGCTGATAAGGGAGCTTTTCCAGTCTTGGGACTTCACCTTATTCCACATCAGTTTCCTCCTTCTGTTGTAGAGTTTGTTTATGGCAGGGGACCACCAGATTGGCTTCCTATTTTTGGAGGAGAGTGCCTTGGTTCTATTGGGTATGGCGAGATCCATGCATTTGTGTACATGTTCATACAGTGCAATGGTGTATGATTTGGCGTCATGCAACTATTCTCCATTTGCATGGGTGCCGTGAAGTTAGCCACCTCTGTTTTTATGAACCCAAAGTTAGCTTTGGAGAAGTTTTTCACGGTGGTTAGCTTTGCGGGGGGGGGGGGGGGGATTTCCAAGGTGGTTAGTTTGTGGTCGGATCTAACCAGGGAGGAGTTGACTACTGGTGTAGAGCTACGGTCGCCCATGTTAGAAATGACCAGGTCAAGGATGTTGCTACCTCTAGTGGGGGTAAGAACAAGCTGGTCCAGGGCATTGTAATTAATGAATCCCAGGAAACGTTGGACAAGTGTATTGGTACATGAGTAGTTTTCCAGTTAAAGGAGGGGTAGTTGAAGTCACCCAGTATGAGAGTATTAGGTTGGACCCGAATATTGTCCAGGGTGCTTAGGAACGTGTAGTGTGAGTCTTGGGACATGGTTGGGGAAATATAGCAGGCTATGACCTGAACCACTGTCTTACCCAATGTTAGCTGCACCTGAAGAATCTCTGATGCATTATGTTGGGCTACCAGTCTGGAGGTGTGTGGATCCTTTATGAATACGGCAACACCACCACCTTTGGAGCTTTGGTCAAAGTTCTGGGGCCGAAAGGTGTGGAATGAGTTATAGCCTGGTAGTGCAAGGGTGCTTTCTACTACCTTGAACCAGGTCTCTGTTACAGCACAAATTTCAATGTTCACCATTTTAAAGGGTGCTTTGAGCAAGTGCATTTTGAAATTTAGACTTCTAACATTGAGCAGCATGACCCTCAGATTACATTTGTTTGTAGTTTTTGCAGTGGTAATTTGGTGTTTTGACCACCACCTAAGAAAGGCACTATAGGGGTGGCAGGAGCCTTGGCCAGTATCCGGAAGCCCAGGGATGACAGGTGCAGGCCATCTCTGACAAAGCATTGATGTCTGTCAATCATATCATTCCAGGCAGACAGATAATGGATCCCCCTAGAATAACAAAAGAAACTTAACCAATTGTTGAAATCAATTATTTTATACTTGTACTGTGGTATCATTCTGTGTGACGCTAGGATGCTGCTCAGGGCTAGGGTCATACCTGCCTGTGCTACATAATCCGAGAGCTCCTCCATGTCTCTTTTCATGTAGTCCAGGGAGGTACGTCTCCGGTCATTCACACCCACATGTACAATGACAGAGTTATATTTGTACCTGTTGTTGAGGGACCTGAGTACATGCGTTATGTGGCGGATCCTGGCACCTGACAGGCAGCTGAGTGTTACTTTCGCCTTATTCAACCTAGTGAGTGGGACATCAGTGTGCCTCACTATCAAGTCACCTATGACTAGTGTGTTGGGCATGCTGTTTTGTTTTAGGGGCCTTGGTTGAGTGGCGCACTGTTTAGGAGACTTATGTGTCTCGTGATTAGTGTTGTGTTGTGGTGGTCGAGTGCATTTCTGCCTTGGAGGTCTCTGCTGTTTGGATAGATTTTTATTGACAGCCTCCACAAAGATGAGTGTGCGGTTTGTGTTTTTATGTGAAGGCAGTGCTGGTGTGTGTTCCAGAGGGCTATGTGTTCCATGTGGTGTGGTGCAAGTATTGACCTTCTCCTCTTGACCAGCTATTCCGGTCTTGGCTGGAGAGTGCGTGGCTTCCAATTTGGATATATAAGCGCATCTCTCAAAAGTCTGAGTGTTGTGAGGTAAGAGGAGAGGGTTGCCTGTGTACATGAGGCAGTTGCTAAATTTGCCTCAGGATGCCCAAGTTCACCAGGTTAATAGGAGAAAGCAAAGGGAACTGACCTTTAGACATGCCTGGAGGGGTGGGTATTAATAATAAGTACTGGAGCGGTTTCCTTGTAGAACGTTTAGTGCTGGTAGCACTTTTGTGTGCTACAACAATTGCTACAAGAAGTCTGGTAAAGTGCTAGACTAATAAGCTAGTAAAAGTGCAGTACAGGAGAGAACTAGCAGATCTAAGAAAAAGTTGAAGAGCAGACTTTGGCACTGGTCAGACGCTTACAAACAATCCTGGATACAGCAAATCTGTATCTGGATTAGACTAGCTACAGGAAAAGCAGGAAACAAGCACAAATGCGGGCTTTTAAACCAGAAAGTTGAAAGGGATGGAAAGACTGCCCAAACAGCCAATGAACTACAATTTCTGGGCCAGAAACCACTCTTGTGGTAGATAGGCTACCTATCGCTTACCACTCCCACTGATAAGCTAGAAGAAAGCCTTGGGGGGCTCAGAAGCTTACAAACAGTCCTAGATACCCCAGATATGTATATGGACTAGACTAGTTACAGGAAAGGTGGAAAACAAGAGCAAAAGTGGGCTTTTAAACAGAAAGTTGAAGGAGATGGGAAAACTGCCCAAATGGCCAATAAACTACAACAATATATTAGGTAGAATGAGCTAGTGACACTAGACTGGAATAGAGCTGAGATACAGATGGGAAGGGTAGGAGTGTCTGAAGTCAAAATATGACCTCACTGTACTCGGTTGAGTGAAGAAAATGAGATAGACCCTGGAGGAGTGTTCAAACACAAATTTACAGGCGAGGCGGGCAATTCCAAAGCAACCAAGATTAATACCAGAACAAGAACATGGACGGAGGGCAGGAAACTAACTGCAGACAGAGAGAGAGAGAGAGAGACCAAAGTATTCTATGAAACAATTAAATAGAAAAATAAATAACTGCAGAGAGAGACAGACCACAATATTCAATGAAACAAATAGACAAAAAAATAAAATACAGTACAATCTTTAACACTGCAAGTTTGTACTTAACTTAGCTAGTAATGCAGTTGATTGTAGGTATATAGCAGAAAGCCAAACAACTCAGATATTGAGCAGTAGTCTCACAGTAAGCATAACAATGTGTTAACATTTATAATAAATGCATAGTATGTTAAGCCTTTTATACCTATTTGCATGCATTTACTTCTGCGTGTTACCTATAATTTATTAATGAAATATTCACTGTTCATACTATGTGATTTATTGCAAAATGACAGCAGGTCTGTATTATGTGATCAAAGAATCTTTTCTTTGTACACATAATAATCGACACATATACAGCGAATGCTGTAAACCGTGAATGGCCATGTCATCTAATTTTTTTCCTTGGGGGAAAAAATTCAGTTGGCTGTTATCGAGAAATGCCCTTTTCTTCAATGTAGAGTGACCTTGGGAGTTGGTATATTTAGTCAGGGGTGGGGGCAACTTAATTAGTGTTTTAAAGTTTGTTTTTTAATTTTATGGCCACGTGATTTTTTTTTCCTAAGGAAAAAATTCAAGGACGTAGCCTTTCGCAGTTTATGTGTTGATTATTGTGTTCGAAGACGAGATTCTTCGATCACATAATATAGACCCAATGACAGCTTATAAGTTAGAATCAGTTCACACTTTAACACAATTTATTAATCAGTTTTATCAGCCACTCAGTTATACATTAAAATATGTGCATTAATAAATTAAATAAAATGTATATAATCTGCAATCAGTGATAATTATACTGTATAACTTTACTATTATAGTTATTTCTTCCAATACTCATTGTGCAAATTATTGTACAACTACAGTTTAATCAATCAGTTACATCATTATACTTTATTTTATTGTTATTACTGTTTTTGCACCACTTGTAATTTATCACCTACCACTTGTATGTTTTTCATTCTTCTGGAAGATCTTGCTTCTTGTGCTCATTGTAAAGGGTTATAGAAGTATGAGGTAGGAATGCTTATGGTTTATATGCAAGTGGCCAGATTTATTAACACCTACACTAAGTGTACACAATCTGTATTAACGAACATCCCTACCAAATTTTTGTGCTTTCTAAACACTCGGAAAGATTACACTAAGTGTACACATAGTCTAACCTTTATGGTAACCTTTATAAATCCCCCTCAATATTTAAGGCTGCAAGAACATCAGTAGGAAAACTAAAATTAGGAGAAAAAAGGTGTGAGTTATGATTTTGTTGTCTGTTCACTCACAATAATATACACTTGGTGTAGGTGTTAAAGAATTCAAGGGAATGTCTAATTACACCTCTATTTTTGGCTGATAATTTCAGAGATGAAATTATAATTAATTAAAGCCATTTTGGAAAGTGTACTTTTCTTCTATGATTTTGCTTTTAACAAGGTTTATTAAATTCTTGCATAATAGATAGTGACACGGGTACACATACAATAACAGAAAAGAAAAAAAAAACATAGCATACATTCTTCATTTTCATGCATTATACTTGCGTGTCCTTTTTAACAATTACAATTATTTCCACCGTTACATAAATTGCTCAATTCCTGCCTTCCCTTACACTATACTCCTCCTGAATAGCACTCTACAGTTATTCTTCCCAGAAAATCCATCTATTTGTAGCTTGCTCCCTTCTCTTTCTACAGATTTAATCACCAGTTTTTTTTTATCTGCTTTACTATATTCAGCACTTCAATTACAGTTGGTTAAGATACTGATTTCAATTTATTAGTAAAGCGTTTTTAGTGCCCAATAGCATTACACTTAGTAAAAGCCTTACCACATCTGGGCAATTCAGATCCTGTATCCCCAGCTAAAATAAATAATTTCCTTACTTATAACCATTTGCTCCCTCAACAGGCAAAGGACTTTGAAGGGAATTTTAAAAATCTGACCAACTCATTATTTACCAAAATGTGTTCCCAATTACCTGTCTCTGTCCCAACATTCCAACAGCATTTCCTACCTATCAGGGGAAAAATTGTCTGATGACTATGTGGAGTATAAGCATACCAATGCAAACACTTTCACGCAAAAATTCTAAATCTTCTGGAGTTTGCTGCATACTTTTCTTCATTTTTATAACAATTTACATTCTGACAAGTGTATGTGAATGTGCGTGCATCTACTATAGTTATGAAAGCATATGTTGTCACTCTAATTATGAGGGGCATGTCTAGTCAAACAAGGGAGATTGTTCTACCACATAATACAACAAAGATATGACAAATCACTGAATATAATACTGTGTTTTGCAGCATTAAACATGCCCTAATAGCATATAACAATGTTATTCTTATAAGAAATAACTAAAATGGTATACAATGGACCCAACAATGACTACAAACTTCATACTATTATGGGTCTTATCATGAGTTTCACAAGGCCTATGCAACTTTTTTTTTTAAGATTTTTGCTATGCAAAAGCTTTTCAACAATACCTATTTTGGAGGTATGTACTGATTTTTAAACGTGATACACTATTTCACACGATGACCCTACATTTGGAGGGACATTCTTATTTTGATGTATGATCTATGCATTCTCATGATTTTTCAATTCCCCTTCCTTTGTCATCCAGGATTTCTTTTTTCTTTGAAAAATCTTTAACTTTTCTTACTCATTTAACAGTAAAAGTTATTATCAGCCTTCTGCAAACAGTTTTGCCAAGATGTAAACATTTTCAACAATAAACTTATTAACATGAGGCAAGCACCTTCATGTACAGCAAAAAACAACCCCCCACCACCACTTTACATATTTATACTGCTGCAACGGTATAAAACATTTCCCTAAACTCTTTGTGAAATATTTCACTTTTCATAATAACCTATCCACAAGTTTTAACTCACAAAAAATGTTCTGTTTTCTTCCTCATCCTGCTTCAGTTGCTCAAGCAAATTTACCAGCTCATTAATATTTGGACTTTCATTTGATTTCCAATTTCACTATAGGTCCCGCCAAAGTAAACTAATAATCCATGTCAATTCTAGTAGCTAGCTTCCATTCAATCTCTGATCTCAATCATGGAATAAAAACATTTAATTTAAATGTATTAGGCCTTAAGTGACTCAGAGTAACAAGACCTCCCTTAAACTGAGATAAGTGTTCATAACCCCAAAAGACATGTTCCAAGTCTGCCAACTGCTGTAACCTCATATCTACAGCAAGACCTATCCACCTTTGGAAAACAATTCTCAAAATATGTGGTGTATTAAAGTATTTCTGCAAGCACTTCCAAGCAAAACTGAGGAAATTCATGGATTTTATGACCTTTCCTGGCAAAGTGGAAACTTAGGTCCACTGCTTCTCACCAACACTCAGATTTAAACATCTCTCCCAGCTTAGTCCCAACTTCATTATAATTTTTTCACCATCTAACTGAAACATTTTATATGCTTCTGACATCAAATGTCTTCCCACACACTTTACCTTACTGAAGTAATCCATGTTACCAAATGTGGCCACACTTCTAGTCTTCCAGATATTCAGTCGAGCAACTATTTCAATTAAGGCTTCAGTGTGTTTCCTTACCCTCTCAGATGTATCAAAAATCACCATGACCTTCTCACACTTTAGAGCTTTATTATCTTGTATAAACTGTGGCCAGTATCTGAGCTTGATCTGACATCTACTTTACCTCCATGATGGAGTTTATCCATCTCTTATCTTTTAAAGGTCTCCTATAGGGAATACTTCTCTCCAATTGCTTAACTGCTTGGTTTTAAAGAAAAACTTACTCTGGGTGACACAATCTGGCCTGGATTGGCTGACCCAGCTTGGACACTGTAGCCCCCCTCCCTCCTCTAGAATGGTTCTAGTAAGTCCTTCCCTTGCAGCCCACGATATTGCAACCAGATCATCTGCTTCCATACTGCTTCACAGTCTTCTGCTTGACACCTAGTGTACAAACTCAAGCTGTAGTGCTGTAAGATACTTCAGAATATCAGGGACTACCAAACACCTTTGGTTCTTCGGCTGGAAAAGCTTTTCCCAACTCACCCTATGTTTTTCACCAAGCCATATAAAGTCCCTCATCCAGTCAACCACCTTGACTACTATACCCTCTGGTGGTGGACTCCAAAAGGCATACCAAAGATACAACATATTGGGTAGTAAATGCCATTGTGGCACCTGAACTCTATGAAATAAATCCAAGCCCAACAACTTCCATCTCTGTAGGTTCTTCTGAATTTTCCCTAATATTTAATAATATGATTTTTGTTTAGAACTTTCATAGGAGGTCTTCAACCACATTCCTAAATATTGTCCTGTCCAAGTATTTGGATTATCTCTCACTAACAAGTGTGAAAGATCTAAATTATGCATTAAAGCTTTCATCTTCAACCTGTTAAACTTATAACCTGAAAAGAACCAAGAATGTCTAATATAGCAAAAATGTCGGGTCATATCATTTTCAGGTCTCACTAGGGTTAAAATAACATCATTAACAAAGAGAACTATTTTAAGATCTATCTAAAGGATCCTAACTGTAACTCTGTAGTCTTGACAGCCTAACAGCAATAGCCAAAGGCCCAACATGCAATGCAAGGGGGGATGCAGTCCTGCCATGTGTCTCCAGTAATCTAAACATGTTCCAACAAAGTTGCAGCAACGTTAGCCCTAGCTTTTGTCCATCTAAATGTTTTGTCCAACAACTGAACTAAATATCTTGGGGGAAGTCTCATTTTCAACAAAACCAAGAATAAATATGGCCATTCAATCCTGTCAAAAGGCATTTTCCTGCATCAAGAGAAGACAACAGCTAGCTCTCTGTCTGGATAATGAACACATTGTATTATCACTAAAACTCTCAAAATGTGATCAGTTGTTGCTCTCCATTTGATAAACATCACACTGATCTTGGATAACTAGATCTCCAACAGCTGTAGTCAACCTAGATGCCAAGATCCCAATTAAGACATTATAACCATGGTTTAGAACAGTAATTAGTCTATAAAAGTCTGGGTATTGAGGATTTCTTCCTTCTTTAAGAATAGTCACAACTATTCCTTCTCTCTATGACTTTATCTATTTTGTTCTCAAGAATCTCATTCATTAATCTCATTCAGACATAAATAAACCTGTCTCCCCTATTTTCCACAGTTCTATAGACAGACCATCCAGCTCTGGTGCTTTGTTAACCGCCTGTTTAGCCTCTTGTCTTCTCACCTCTTCAGGAGAAATCTCACTGACCAATTTTCTAGCCTGAGTATCTTCCAATTGGAGCACATCCAGATTTTCAAAAAAAAAATCTCTCTCTCAATTTCATGCTCCTAAACTACATATTCAGTAGAGTATAGCATCCCAAAGAATTTCCTAAACTCTTCCAAAATCTGGTATTGCACTTACAGAATACCACCAGCTTCTGCAGACACCAGCCAAGGAATAAGTCTTTCTACTTCCTGCCAGTGCTCTCAAAGCTTTTGGAGTATCAGAATCAAATATGACCATCGGTATTGCCTGGTGGAAAGAACTTTTCATCTTCTTCCCTCTGGAGTTTCCTTAGAAATTTTACAATTCATCCCTTTCTAGTTCATCCAAAGTCTGGTTTCCCAGTTAGACCGCTCTAATTCTAGCAAGACACTGCCTTCTGACTTCCTTAGACTGTCTAATACGAGACCTCACTTTATCTTGGATCAACTGTCTCAATGCATCTTTTATCTGGTCCCAGGTATAAATCAAACTTTCCCGCAATAAGTAATCTAGCTCTTAATCTAATACCTAGTTTAACCAGTTTCTGTAAGAAATGTTAATTAAAATACAAGTTGAGAAACACCAGTGGCTTAGACCCCCTGGGTGGGCGCAGCCAAGTTCATATTCAAATATAAACAGGCATTGTCACAAATCCTTTAGGGGACTTATACCTATTTGGGTCATCACAATCTAGGCTTAGCAGTATAGTAGGTAAAACTTCTTGGTAATTACCTTTATATGTTTGCCATATGTCCAATAAACCCAAGTTTCTAAAAAGATTTCCAATCCCCCTCTCTACACTTCTCCTTTTCAGCCTTCTATGTTTTGGCTTTTTATCACATGAGAAAATAAGGTTCCAATTTACTCATTGTCATTAGGATGCCTTCATGAAATCTAATGATTTCTATGTTAACTTGCAATACCCAAATGAGCTCAGTGCCAGAGATATGCATACCATGACTATTATTTACTTATTTATTTTTTTGAGGAAACCTTTCATGGCTACATGACAGTAATATGGATTCCTAAGTTGGATATGGACTTTGAATTGTAACCCTTTCCATGTCAAAGTAACTGTGCCTATTCTCCTGGCCCACCTGTAAGAGACATCTGTGAGAAGCATATAAGCCTTTCTTTACAATTTCTGATGCTCCTCATCTGCCTATTCTCTGCATGAAAAAAACCCTTTCAACAACAGCCAGAAGTCACCAGAGTTATACTACTGGCCTTGAGAGCAATTCTGTATAGTTTAATAGCTCAGTTTAGCCCTTGTACAACTGAAAATTCAAAGCAAAAAAAGGCTGCTAACTCAAATCACACCATACCTGAAGTCCCATCCCCCATAACTTTGAATCTACTTAATATACAGGGAACCACTCAGCCTCTCTGCACAACCAATATTCTGACGGAATTAATAAAGTCTCACATATTTCATCTCCCTTTTTCAACAACAAAAATAGCTGCCTTTGTGAAATAATTTCTCATATCATTAATTAATGTCTACAGAGTTTACAATGAATTATTGACGTTTGTCTTTTCGGCTTTTCCTGGTTAGGGGTAGCCACAGCGGAACTCCGGTCCCCTAATGATTGGCAGTAGATTTTTTATGGTGCCGAGTTGCCAGCCCGACGCCCAACCTTCAATGAAGGCACGCCCATTTACACATGTCTTTCGAACGCCACTCAACCGCGGGGAGGACATGCAGACTCCATACAGAAGGCACTCCAGCTGAGAATCGAACAGGAGAACCTCTTGCTGTCAAGGCAACAATGCTACCGCTGTACCACCGTGGCTTCATTACACTGAATTACTGATAACGTTCTTATATTTAACATTTTCGTCACTCAGTTCTAACTTGTATTTCTGCAAAGTATCCTCATTGTACGCTATTCAATATTTACAATTTATACTAATTAGCTATCCAGATATTGGCTGCATATACCTACTTTTGAAGAGCTAATGTACCTATTTTCATTGCCTATAGTTTGAGAGGTATAGGGTGTGACGCCCCTGCACTGGCCCAGTAATCAAGGAGCCTCAATCCTCACCACTACCATCAGTGAGGAACGTACACATTGGGAGGATGACAAGTACGCACACATTAAATTACAATTTCCATTAAGAGCACACAGAGATCACAGTCAGTCTGGGGCTAGTTTCTCTCTCTTTCTCCAGATCCCCAATAAGACTCCCCACTGGCACAGCTACATGGTTAAGATCTCAACCTAGTGGACAGGCTAAGACCTCCAGCACCCTCTCTGTCCAACCAGTGTTTCATGTCCCTGCCCAAGGAGCACACACACACTTTGAGATTTGATTGATATATACAAACACACACCTGAGAAAGGCTGGCACAGGTTTTCTAGCTATGCCCCCTTCTGTCCAGACTATAAGGTAGTACCAGCTGCCACCAGCCAACCACTACTTATCAGCTACTATAAGGCCCTTACCAAAGGGTCCCCAATCTTACTGTGTAATGTCACTATTAAACCAAATAGTAAGTGCCTTTTGTTGTTTGAGTTGATAAAGTCCATCAGTTTTCATTTATCTTAATTAGGGTTGTGTGGAGGTGTCTTATACATTCCTCTAGGTTACTGGAAGTCATGTCTGGAGCTTACACTTTTTGCTTAACAGCTGCAGTACTTTTTCCAGTCAGTGTTTTCCTCACCTTTTAAAGCTGATTTTCCTTCAGGTCCTCTGTATTTCTTTTTTCCTGGCATCCAGGCAGTGCACTTACTAACCAGTTACTGAAATTTACCAAGACGACTAAGTCCATTGGCCTTCTCTGCTAAGTTTCTGTTTTCATAGTGGGATAGCTATAATTAAGCTGCTACTCCATGCACAGCCATCTTGGAAGTCCAACTGTATTTCTTCTAATGCTTTTTTTTATTTAACAAACATATAATGTCTTTGTTTTTTTTACATATTCTGTTACTAACAAGCCTCTAACTTCATTTCTAATTCGGTTTACATATACTGCTAGGACTAAAACATTATCCTTTTCCTTTTAATCCATCCTATGTGGTTGCAACTTTTAATTTTCTCTGTCTCAATCTTCCCCAGTAGTTTTAACTTTCTTCTGCTCATTTTCTTCAACTGATTCTGTATCCCCATTCTTCTCCCTCAGTAGTACTTAGTATATCAAACCTATTTTACATATGTACTCCCACATTTCTTTCTATTACTGTTTCATTATTCTGTACATCTTTACCCCTGCTTGACCCTCTTTCTCATCTGTAGCTGTGTCAGCTTGCTCAGACTGTGCTTTACCTGAAAAATGCTTTTCTTTCTCTAGCCCTTCTTCCTGTATCAATGGACAATCCAACAAAAAAAGACCTAAATTGTTACATTTCCTGTACTTACGTAAACAATTCCCAGCTATATGATCTGTTTCTCCACACTAAATGCATCTTTTCTTTATGCATGCCTGCACTAAATGACCTTCTACTCCACAATAAAAGCATGCTTTTCTTCTACCCCCAGTTAACTACAGTACCTCTTTTTCCATTCATGTTAATTACATTTGAAACACATTTAACCTTCTTACGTAAAAGTTAACGGCCCGTCGGATTAGCACATTGGTACCACAAAAGTCAAGTAAACTAGAAAAATTGAATGGTTCCTTGTGTGCGAAGTGGGTAGCAGAACAATCACAAATTCTTCATCAAGCAAAGTCCAAGTTTCCCAAATAAGTAATGAAGCGTTGATGTATAATCCGTACAAGAACAAGGTTTTTATTAGAATTCAAACGAACAGGGTAATAATACAGATGAGCGCTTTCACTAATGACTAGCTTCTTCAGATCTTTATAAAAAACATTACAATTCCATCCCTTATATAGTAATGCAATTAGTTTTTAAATGAGACAACTATATATAATTAAACAATTAAATAAAATCACTGACAAATGCATAATTTTAAAAGGGCCAGTATATATTCAAAGGCGTCTTGCAAAGTTGTTATAAACTGAACTGGCTATCAAACACCTTAGATGTAGCTCATTTCTTTGTGTCGTAGAACATATAAAACCTATATAAATTATGCTAAAATATTTGATTAATAAAATATCACGTGCATACTAAAAAAGTTAAATATATCTGGAATATAGTCTCAAAGGAGTTCATTGTTGTGTTAAATATAATAGCGTCTTTTAGTTGAATATGAATGTCAGTAATATATGTATAAAGACGGTCCCAGTGCAAAAAAAAATTTCAACATGATCCTGTTTGATATATTTCGTTGTTGTGATGCACGATCTGAATCTATAGTTCAAGCATTCAATGTTTAAAATATTACAAATATGCCAGGCAGTATTGGTTTAAATAAAAGAGTGAATGAAATATAATATATATATATATATATACATACTATGACTGAATTAATCACTGATACCCATAAATAAGTATGTGTTCATAACTAAACGTTTGTATGCTCATGTATATAGCTAAATGAATATATGCACATGAAATATGCCATGTGAGTGCGTGTATATATATATATATATATATATATATATATATATATATATATATATGTGTATATTAATACGTAAATGAATGAATATATGAATGCAATGTATATATGATGTAAATAAATATGTGCCAAAGGTATATGTATATATGAATAGATAAATAAATAAATATATATATGTGTATGTAAATATTAAAATTGACATTAATGAATATATAAAATATAATATATAAAATGTGAAATATAAAATATAATATAAATGTATATTTACAGCTATATGGAAAGATATGTGAAATATATGAGTATATAGATATGGATATAAATATATAAATATGTAAGAAATATATATATAAAAAATATATGTAAATGTATATAAAAGATGTATAATATATAATAAATATAAATGTATAGAAAATGTGTATGAATGTGCATGTGAAAGAATAAAAGGTATGTATAAGTAATATAAAAAACATCCAATATAATTAATGTATGTTTGGATGTATATACTAAACCTATATGTAATGTAATGAGTTAGTAATTTATTATGATACTGAGCGATTCCAAGTCTAGTGGGTTTCATCCTCAATCAATTACAGTTATTTAATGTGTCTCCGTTGTCTTAAATGTGGTTTGATTGAGGCTCTTTCATTTAGACCATGCCCCTTATCTGCTCCTAACAAAATTATCCAACTACTTTCTCTATCTTCTGTGTAACATTTTATATTTCCTCCTCTTGGGTTTGGTGTTATAATCTCAAGAACCCTAAATGTGAATGTATGTGGTGGCCCCTTTTCTAAAACATGTTTAGCCAAGGCATTATTAGTGTTTTCCTTTCTGATACTATAGCAGTGTTCCCTAATCCTATCTCGTAGGCATCGATTAGTCTTGCCTACATAAAATGATGAACATACCGAATAGACTGCTAAGTAAACTACATGGCATGTCATGCAGTTAGCATTGGCATTAATAATAACTTCTTGATTAGAATCAGGATGTATGAAAATGGGATCAGTACTAATCAGTGTACAGAAGTTACAGTGGCCACAAGGTTTAGTAAAACCAACGGTGCCTGCATTCTTGCTGTGTCCATTATGACATAGGATCCTCTTGAGGTTCTTCTTGTTTCTATACAAGAACATCGGTTTCTCACCCACTATTCTTTTTATGTCATCATCTATTGTTAAAATATCCCAATATTTACCAATGATAGATTTGATTTCATTATTGTCTCTGGTAAAGTAGGTGGAGAATTTAGTTCTGAGGAAGATTGGATGTACCAATCGAAAGCGCTTAACGTTTGATTCTCCTGTGTATCGTTTTGTGGATGTACCTTGTCTGGCTGACTTTTGGTGGTCGAAATAAAAGAAGTATTTATTGAGCTGGCTGTTTTTGCTGTTTGGTGGAGGTTGCAACATAGTACAGCATTGAGTTTGCTGTTTCCACTGTTTTGGATTTGGTTACTTCCTGTATCTGCACGAACAGCGTCCTGCTCAGCACTCCGTTTACCAGTTTGTCTTTTGGTTTTACCAATTTGTTACTGTTCCTAGGTGGAGAATTTGACATTAATAGAATTGGTACTGGCATTTACAATCCCAGCATCAACTGGTCCAAAATATGGTGCCCCTCTTGTACTTCTTACATCAGGTGTTATTTGTAAGTGTTCCTCAGTTTCATCTATTTTGTATCCCCTTACTAGTAACTGGTTTTTCAACTCATTTAAGTCATTCCTAAGGCCCGCTTCATTAGAATTCATTCTCGACATCCTTAATGCTTGCCCTTTCATAATATTTTTAAAAATGTATGTTGGATGCATGCTAGTTCTGAATAATCAAATATTTTAGCATAATTTATATAGGTTTTATATGTTCTACGACACAAAGAAATGAGCTACATCTAAGGTGTTTGACAGCCAGTTCAGTTTATAACAACTTTGCAAGACGCCTTTGAATATATACTGGCCCTTTTAAAATTATGCATTTGTCAGTGATTTTATTTAATTGTTTAATTACATATAGTTGTCTCAATTAAAAACTAATTGCATTACTATATAAGGGATGGAATTGTATTGTTTTTTATAAAGATCTGAAGAAGCTAGTCATTAGTGAAAGCGCTCATCTGTATTATTACCCTGTTCGTTTGAATTCTAATAAAAACCTTGTTCTTGTACGGATTATACATCAACGCTTCATTACTTATTTGGGAAACTTGGACTTTGCTTGATGAAGAATTTATGATTGTTCTGCTACCCACTTCGCACACAAGGAACCATTCAATTTTTCTATATTTAACCTTCTCTTCACATGTATTTAAAATTGGGTCTAGGTTTGCACATCGGAAAAAAATTACAGCTAATAATCGAATGTTAAACAGCGAAAGTTTAACGCACCGAAAAAGAGTAACAGTGAAAAACATAATTCATCAAATGGACATAGTAGGCCAACAACCATGAAGTACTGTGATGCAAAAGGTAAGCGAAGAAAACCTTTTTAAAATCTGCCCTTTTCCCCATTGTAGTGTAATCTCGGAGTTGGTATATATATATATATATATAGTTTGGGGAGTGTGTGGGGCAGATTCCCCCCACCTAGTGATTCGTTTG